>NC_089817.1:28238823-28356323 GCF_029633855.1 Hoplias malabaricus
TACATAGTGCCGTTTCTGCAGTGCTGAATCTGAAATAGCAATGACAGAGGCTCTATTGTCCCTATTACAGCTCAGTGAAGAATCACAATGATTTTAAAACTATAATTTAAAGGTAATAAAACTACTTAGTGTTCCTTTAACTGCACAAAATAATGTGGTTAATACATAAAGAGATGACATTGTGGTATTTTATTATATTTGATATAATATAGACTCATTCATCTTCTGTAAACACACCCAGTCTTGCATGTTGTGTGTATGTGTATTGTGTGTGTGTGTGTGTGTGTGTGTGTGTGTGCAGCACCTCTCTCCAGAGCGATGAGGAAGTCCCTATTGCGCTGCAGTTCTCTCATGAACTCCTCGTTTTGCAGGAAGAGAGCGATCCGCTCATCCTCCAGATACTGCTTCAGTTTCCTGTCCTGCTCCGAGGGCCAGCCTGACCCACCGGGAACTGCATTGGGGGCCGAACTGGGGGCCGCTCCACTGCCGGACGCTGCTGAGTACTGAGTCAGAGAGGACAGCGAGGAGGAAGAGGAGGAAGGCTGAGACAAGCTGCTCTGAGAACGCTGTGGGGGAGAGGGTGGGGAAGGACAGTAAATCAGAAGCCTGCCTTCGACCTTCATCTATAGTTTCGGACACTGTGGGGCATACTGCTCTCTGTACCATCCAGGCCTCTATGGTAGATAACCGTATGCTGTACAGAAATCACACAACCAAGTCTACTCGACGTTCCTTAAAATGCATACTACACAAAACTATCACTTCACATATACATTATAAAAACCAATCCATCACAGGGCGACACACACTCACACCTACGGACACTTTTGAGTCACCAATCCACCTACCAACGTATGTTTTTGGACCGAGGGAAAACCCCACGCAGACACAGGGAGAACACACCACACTCCTCACAGACAGTCACCCGGAGGAAACCCACGCAGACACAGGGAGAACACACCACACTCCTCACAGACAGTCACCCGGAGGAAACCCACGCAGACACAGGGAGAACACACCACACTCCTCACAGACAGTCACCTGGAGGAAACCCACGCAGACACAGGGAGAACACACCACACTCCTCACAGACAGTCACCCGGAGGAAACCCACGCAGACACAGAGAGAACACACCACACTCCTCACAGACAGTCACCCGGAGGAAACCCACGCAGACACAGGGAGAACACACCACACTCCTCACAGACAGTCACCCGGAGGAAACCCACGCAGACACAGGGAGAACACACCACACTCCTCACAGACAGTCACCCGGAGGAAACCCACGCAGACACTGGGAGAACACACCACACTCCTCACAGACAGTCACCCGGAGGAAACCCACGCAGACACAGGGAGAACACACCACACTCCTCACAGACAGTCACCCGGAGGAAACCCACGCAGACACAGGGAGAACACACCACACTCCCACAGACAGACTTTAACCCTGGGCCATTGACACACGACCACACAGGACTTCACACAGGGACATTCCTCATGTCAGCACATTTAACCAATCAAAAGGCCACAGTATTAACTTTTAGATCATGATCTGGATACATCACTTTTTCAATTTCACTCTTATTGCTCTTTAAATAATCATCTGAAACATAGAGGAAAGCTTTAGTATACAACAAAATCTCTGAGTCTAGTCTTTGGACACTTCAGTATTGTAATAACACACTGAAACAGTTATAATGTTATAATCTGTATATGTATGAAATCCCAGCAGGCTCTGGTGTGTGTCTGTGTGTTGTTAGAATTGCTGATGAATCTGGGTGAGGCCTGGCCCGAGTTAATGATCCATTATCGGTCAGGAAGAGCGCTATAAATCTACCTGCAGACTGTCCAGCTGCTGGGGCAGGATCCGCAAGAAGTCATCCGGGAGGTTGCCTAGCAACGGCGGGTTCCAGTTCCTGTAGCCTCCGACCTGCCGGTGCCCGGGAGGGGGGTGGGCATCAAACCTGGCATAAAGTGTTGGCACAAAACCAAGGTCACACACTCATCCTCACGGTGCATTGCTGCTCCAGGCCTGTACTTCTGTGTCTATGAGTTGTCGTTTTCTGGGTTTTGTTTCTCAGGCATCCAAAGTGGTGGTGTTGGTGATGTGTTTTGAGAATTAATAGCATCCTCACAGCAGGAACACTACGCTACCTATACACTCAGGAGCTGCAGTGACATCAGACCACCACCAGGGGGCGCACGGACAGTGGGAACCCGGTGACCCTATGTGAATGAGTTCAAAGCAGTTCTAAACATGCGCACGCACTTTAGTCAATACACACGGAAACTGCATGTTGAGCGCATTACATGTTTATATTATAAGTGTTTAATTGAATAATTGTAAATAAATATTGTAGATATTCACGTAAAATCAACGAAATGATTATATAATCATAAACAACAAGGGATTGTTTTATTACGAGAAGCCATTTTGTGTCCGC
This sequence comes from Hoplias malabaricus, assembly GCF_029633855.1. NCBI lineage: Eukaryota > Metazoa > Chordata > Actinopteri > Characiformes > Erythrinidae > Hoplias > Hoplias malabaricus. Next base: position 28,241,272 of record NC_089817.1, read on the forward strand.
AGTGCAGTGTACTATAAACTCTTAAAATGAAGAGTACAGCTCATGTCTTTGAGGCCCTTCCTCTCTTGCCTGGGTGGAGGGATGGAGGGCAGGTCTGCTGGATGTTTCCTGTCATAGATGTGCATGTCGTAGGAGGGTGGCGAGTACACAGGCGGGGGCTCCTCATCCGAGCTGTCCGGCTCTAAAGTCCTCTCCAGAACCTATAACAGGAGACCACCAATCACACACACACACACACAGACACAGAATAAGATTTTTTAGACACCATACACCACGTGGAGCTAGCTTGTAACTCACATGTTCATTCACTCACTTATTCATAGGTTCACTAATGCACTCACACATTCACTAACCCTCTATCTCCCATTAACTGCCTTAATCAAATATTAGGTAATTCACCCACTCATTCACTTTCACACAGTCAAACATTCACTCTTTCAATAACTTGCCCTTTCACATCTTCACTCTCTTGATCAAACATTACCTAACTCACAGATTCATCACTAATTCATTCACTCACACATTCACTATCGTACTTCCACGTTCACTCACTCATAGCATCTCTAACTCATTCACTCATACCATCACTCACACATTCAGTATCGTACTCCCATGTTCACACACTCATACAATCACTAATTCATTCACTCACACATTCACTATTGTACTCCCACTTTCACTCACTCACACCATCACTAGCTCATTCACTCATACCATCACTAACTCTTTCACTCACACATTCACTATCGTACTCCCACATTCACTCACTCATACCATCACTAACTCATTCACTCACACATTCACTAACCCTCTATCTCCCATTAAGTGCCTTAATCAAATATTAGGTAATTCACCCACTCATTTACTTTCACAGTCATTCACCATTCACTCGTTCAATAACTTGCCCCTTCACACCTTCACTCTCCTGATCAAACATTGCCTAACTCACAGATTCATCACTAATTCATTCACTCACACATTCACTATCGTACTCCCATGTTCACTTACTCATACCATCACTAATTCATTCACTCACACATTCACTATCGTACTCCCACATTCACTCACTCATGCCATCACTAATTAATTCACTCACACATTCACTATCATACTCCCACGTTCACTCACTCATACCATCACTAATTCATTCACTCACACATTCACTATCATACTCCCACGTTCACTCACTCATACCATAACTAACTCATTCACTCACACATTCACTATCATACTCCCACATTCACTCACTCATACATCACTAACTCATTCACTCACACATTCAGTATCATACTCCCACATTCACTCACTCATACCATAACTAACTCATTCACTCACACATTCACTATCATACTCCCACATTCACTCACTCATACATCACTAACTCATTCACTCACACATTCACTATCATACTCCCACATTCACTCACTCATACATCACTAACCCATTCACTCACACATTCAGTATCATACTCCCACATTCACTCACTCATACCATAACTAACTCATTCACTCACACATTCACTATCATACTCCCACATTCACTCACTCATACATCACTAACTCATTCACTCACACATTCAGTATCATACTCCCACATTCACTCACTCATACATCACTAATTCATTCACTCACACATTCAGTATCGTACTCCCATGTTCACTCACTCATACCATCACTAACTCATTCACTCACACATTCAGTTTCATACTCCCACATTCACTCACTCATACCATAACTAACTCATTCACTCACACATTCACTATCATACTTTGACGCTCACTCACTCATATCGTACTCCCATGTTCACTCAGTCATACCATAACTAACTCATTCACTCACACATTCACTATCATACTTTGACGCTCACTCACTCATACATCACTAATTCATTCACTCACACATTCAGTATCGTACTCCAACGTTCACTCACTCATACCACCACTAACTCATTCACTCACACATTCAGTATCATACTCCCACATTCACTCACTCATACCATAATTAACTCATTCACTCACACATTAACTATCATACTCTGACGTTCACTCACATCATCACTAACTCATTCACTCACACATTAACTATCATACTCTGACGTTCACTCACTCATATCTTATTTTCTCACACATATGCCCACTAACTCACACACACATTCACCCTCACACAACACACATGAACCCACATACACATTCATTCAGTAACTCATTCATTCACTCACTCACTTATTAACATACGCTTGTTTACCAAAATGATATTTCACCGCCCTAGTTTTAATAAACTGCAGTTGCCTAGTAGCAATAAAATCAGTGTAGCGTCTGCTGCAGCTGTGCAGCCTCTGTCCTGGATAAAAACAGCTCCAGTGACGGTGGCCTGCCTCCTTTCAGCTTGCACCAGTTTACCACGGGGCAACAGCCTCTATTGTGCGAGAGAAGTGCTTGACCTACTTGCTGAGCGAGGTCCTGGAGAGTGCAGCACACCACGAAGCTTTGAAGCCAGAGCCATGGCAAGTGCTGGGCTCCTCTCAGACGAAGGTGTCCAGACTAAGCACTGATGCAAGCGCACCGACGTCCTGAAGCAACGTTAAGACACTTCAGTGTCCACTACAAAGGCAACATCAAGTCATGGTTCAAACGCATTCCAACTCCCATGAGCTGCTGGGTCTGATGGGCTCCACTGCTCCGGGCCCCCACCATCACTGGCTAATGAGACATGGGGAAGACTGTGTGGCTGAGGAAGGCTCCACATTAAAAATGCATTACCTCTGCTTCTTGACATGTAGACTTCCACTGCTCTGTGGAGATCAAACGCTCGCTGCAGAAGAAGCTCGTAAAGCTTTTAGACTCATGGGGTCCAGGGCGTATTAGGGTTTTTGAGATGGAGAGAGGGGAGCTCAACTCTACACATAGCTTCAGTGAATCTTCACACAGAGCTTTGACGAAGCTTTAATGAAGCGTTACACATAGCTTCAGTGAATCTTTACACGAAGCTTTATAAGTTCTCAAATATATTATTATTATTATTATTATTATTATTATTGCTATTCAATTACAGCCAAACCCATATTTATTCTACACAAAGAAGAGCCTTGTTTTACTGGAAGCCCCTGCCCAGCCGTTTAAACTGCAGGCTTATTAATCATTTATTAATCTAAGGCATATTCTCCAGTAAATATTATGAATGATTCAGAGAGCTCTAGGAAAGTATTGTATGGTACTGAGATCTAAAAGTGAATGTAAGTCCCTCTGGCAAAAACATGCAGAGACATCTCCTTACAGATTTATCTGAAATATCTGAATAATGTATTCATTCACTCATTGTCTGTAATCCTTATCCAGTGCAGGGTCGCGGTGGATCCGGAGCCTACCCGGAATCACTGGGCGCAAGGCGGGAACTCACCCTGGAGGGCGATACACACTCACACTTTGGACACTTTTGAGTCGTCAAACCCACCGACCAATGTGTGTTTTTGGATCGTGGAAGGACACTCCCCACAGACAGTCGCACGGAACAGGCCTCGAACCCATAACCCCAGGACCCCGGAGCTGTGACAGAGACACAGCGCCACCGTGCCACATCCCCTTACACATACAGTGTGTAATTCAATTTTACAGCACTGTCCTGCAATCAAAGTGGAGGTGGCATGGTTACCTACCCTCTTTCCAAAGTTACATAGTGTAGGTTCTGCAGTGCTGAACCTGGAACAGCAAAAACAGATTCACTATTCTCCCTATTACGTGTCGGTGAAGCGGCTCCATGATTTTGAAGCTGTAATTTGAAAGTAAAAATACTACCTAATGTTGCTTTAAATAAACATAACTTTGTTCTCTGACTTTAGCGATGCACACTGGGACTTTGTTCTTGTAATACACTGGTACATCATCGGGAGTTTGCCTTTGTGTCCCAGCAATGGCGATTGGAACCGATTTTAAAATATGGCTAACCTCTGGTGGGACGCTGTCGTCTGAATCAGAGCTGTCATCCGTGCCCTGTCCGTCCAGACTCATCTGCAGCAGCTGGTCGATGGTGGAGTCCACTGCACCGTTGTTGGCCCGAAGGACGCACTCGATCACCTCGTGGTCCATGCTGGGGAACATGGTCCTGAAGTCGTCCATGGCCTGGTTAAACTCAAGCCGGCGCACCTGCCTCGGTGGTCTGCTGTTGTTGAGTTCGCCGGAGCCGCCCCCTCGTGAGCCGTTACCATGGCTACCGTTGCTGCTGGCGCTGCGGCGGAACAGACTTGTCATCATCCAAACGGCCGCCAGCCGCCTGACCGCGCTCCTCCTCCCCACCGGCAACGAAATGATGCCTTCCGGGCTCTGCCAAGCCCTGCCCACTTCCCAGGCTAAGCCCCGCCCCCTCTAGGTCAGCGTGTGCCGCCTGTTATCCTCTCATGGTGCCTGCTAAACTACAGAGCGGGGCGCAGGGCTGCGGCATCGACAGGGTTTTTGGTGTTCGTTGCTGCCGTCTGATTATAAGCAGCATGTAACTCTCTTCTAATGGGTGACCTTCTCCAAACACACCCACACGGACCTTCTCAAACCTGCCCACTCAGACTGCAGGCCAGAGTCTAGCGCTGATTCACAGGCTCCTGCTCCGGCATCTCCTCAGGATCTGTAACACAATAACAGAAATACAACAGGCATTAACAATAGAGTAGGATGCTCTGGCCCAATCCTCAATGCCAGGTGTTGGCTAGAGGGGTGTAAATCCTAAGGCGCATAGAGGCTAAAAAGTAGCTGTTACTGCAGCTGCAAAATGAGGAAAGCTCCTTACAGACACCCAAGCATCAGCATCGGGCTTTGGCGTGTCGTAGGTAGGAGGTGAATTACTAGGCAAAATAGACACACACACACACACACACAGCAGTGTGATGTGTTCAGCAGGGGGACCCCCACACTGTCTCTTCACATTAAATCTCGATGTTGACGCTCTCAGCACTCCCACAAGCCTGACACTTAGGGCATCCCTGTTCCCAAGGCAACGTGACTCTGTCCCAGTGAGAGAGTGGAGGCAGGAGCTGACCGCTGACAAACTGCCGGCAGCCTTTAAAGAGTTCATTTATCAAAGACAGCAAATATACACAATGCTCCCCTTATCACGTAGGCGTCTTAACTTCCCCTTCTTTTAGTTCAGAGCTGGAGCTCGGGGGCTTTAATGAAAGAAAGATGTCTTCTCACTTATGGACAAATACGTCGCTGCCTGATCGACTTCAAAGACATAAGAACTCACCACCACCCGCAGTGTCACTGCAGCTCTGAAGGTTCCAATGTTAGAATTAGAATCAGTTTATTGGCCACTGTGCTTGCATTTTAGCCCAATCCGTGCAGAGAAACAGTGTGAATAGCGAACACCAAGAAGCCGGGTACGATGTCTTACGATGTATGCACCTGGGTTCTGTGTTTCAGTTGTGGACCTACTGCCCTTGAAAGCTGCGACACAGAAACGTATAGGAACAGCCCACGATAAAGAGTGAAGAGTGATGACTTTGTAAAGACACTCTGCAAACTCCTTGTACTACAGCTTGAGGTAAAACAGGCGGAAGTCACTAAATTTAGCAAGGTGATGTGCAGGCAGGGCTCTGTTCACCCGGTGATGAAGTGCTCACGTCCCCCGGTATGCACACCGTCAGAAGTCTAGGAGAAGGACTCAGTTAATGGACTGAATCCCAGCACGGGGTTTGCTGACTCCAGGAAGGATTTGGTCGCAGGCCAACAGTTACACTGCCTTATTTTTGGGCCTCTAACAAGCTGCACTTCCTACCGACCGCAAACAGCACGGCTCAACAGGTGCCCTCGTTAAAAACCAAATGGGTCCCGAAGCAGACTTTCTCTTTCCTCGAGCATGAAGCGAATGTGACAAGAAAGCAACTCCGCTGCCAGAGCTCCAGTCGTAAAGCCCTCCTACGAGGAGAAGTGCTAGTTTTACTGAATCGATTTAGAAAAGGATGAGACTCCCACATAAGCCAGATTCCTGCCAAAAGGCGAGCAGCTTTGACGTCTGATAGCTCTCTCTGGTGTTACACGTTGGGAAAAGACCACTTTCTTACAATTTTACCTGAGGTGGAATAGAGTATTACTCCCAGTGCCTCCTCACACTCTCCACTTGGCCATCAAACCGCATTTATAACAAATACCAAACTCTGAGAAACAGATGTTGTGCATTCAGCCAAAAAAACATCCCCTTGTCACCACCCATAAAGACCACGGTCCGGGTTTTTTTCTGATATTATGGCTCAGTTTGGGGGCGGCACGGTGTTGCAGCAGGTAGTGTCGCAGTCACACAGCTCCAGGGTCCTGGAGGTTGTGGGATCGATTCCCGCTCCGGGTGACTGTCTGTGAGGAGTGTGGTGTGTTCTCCCTGTGTCTGCGTGGGTTTCCTCCGGGTGACTGTCTGTGAGGAGTGTGGTGTGTTCTCCCCGTGTCTGCGTGGGTTTCCTCCGGGTGACTGTCTGTGAGGAGTGTGGTGTGTTCTCCCCGTGTCTGCGTGGGTTTCCTCCGGGTGACTGTCTGTGAGGAGTGTGGTGTGTTCTCCCCGTGTCTGCGTGGGTTTCCTCCGGGTGACTGTCTGTGAGGAGTGTGGTGTGTTCTCCCAGTGTCTGCGTGGGTTTCCTCCGGGTGACTGTCTGTGAGGAGTGTGGTGTGTTCGCCCCGTGTCTGCGTGGGTTTCCTCCGGGTGACTGTCTGTGAGGAGTGTGGTGTGTTCTCCCCGTGTCTGCGTGGGTTTCCTCCGGGTGACTGTCTGTGATGAGTGTGGTGTGTTCTCCCTGTGTCTGCGTGGGTTTCCTCCGGGTGACTGTCTGTGAGGAGTGTGGTGTGTTCTCCCTGTGTCTCCGTGGGTTTCCTCCGGGTGACTGTCTATGAGGAGTGTGGTGTGTTCTCACTGTGTCTGCATGGGTTTCCTCCGGGTGACTGTCTGTGAGGAGTGTGGTGTGTTCTCCCTGGATAAGGGTTACAGATAATGAATGAATGAATGAATGTGTACAGTCACACCCCTGTACTCTTTATTTTCAGCTATTCCACCCCGAACTAGAAGCCAAATATACTTCAACTTTACGTATAAGAGTACTTAACTACATTTTCTTCAGTGTATTTTGCTCAAAATAGTGCCACTATATTCTCCAAATACACTTAATTTTCTCAGAATAAGCCAAGTATAATTGTGGATCAGTATATAACTGAACACCGAAAGTATACTCGTTTCTATTTTTAGTTTAAAGTAAGTACACACACTAATAGCACACTTAAATAAACATTGTGTGTAAGGGTTAAGCTCATGCTACATCTACCATTAAGTTCATTCAATAAAGTGCTGCACCCATCACAAGACCCTCGCTCCCGAGTGATCATTCTAATAACATTCGCCATCGTGTCCCGTCCTAATCACGATACTGCACACAGTAGCAATTACAGCCCCAGTGTCCCGACAATAACCCAGACCTAAACACACAGACAAAGTATTAACTGACACCGAGGGAGCTTGTAGGATTTCATCTGGCCCACATCCCCACACACAAACAAGCTTCTTGGCTCCTTTCCCCTCCACTCGGGGACAATATTCAATCTGCCTTCCTTTCTTACGTCTCTGGCTTATGTTACAGTGTCACAGCGAGAGGGCCGGCTTCAATTGTGAGGATGCATTTGGGTGCGACACTAACAAAGGTTCGTTTGCCATTCTCTCAGCCGCTGAATGAATCAGTAATGCTGATTTAGGGGCTCATCTGCAGCAGCTTATGGCCACATTAAAGTCCCAACTGTTCTCTCAGTGGCTGCAGACAATCCAGATTATTGTTCCTCTGTTTATAAGGAGACAGAAGGACAAAACAATAACGCCGGAGTGATGGTAACACTTGGGATGGTGCTAGTACGTTTCACCTGTGTGGTCACTTTACCTGCAGCTAACAGTGTGTGTGTGTGTGTGTGTGTGTGTGAATTCAGCTACACTGTAGTTTCTTAAACAGCCATATCCTAGAGTCCTGGAGCAGCTGTAAAATACCTATGGTCACCACATTAGACGCTGTTACAGATACACAGGGAATAATAATAATAAGAATATAACTGTATTTTCAGAATGAAAACTGAACGAGGAGAAACCTTTGAGCATCCAGTGAATATCGCATAAAGCAACACTACTTTTTATCCATAAAATTACAGCTTCAAAAGCATTGTGATGCTCCGTTGACCTGTAACAGGGAGAATAGAGCCTCTGTTGTTGCTACTCCAGGCTCAGCACTGCAGAAACCGCACTATGTAATTTTGGAGGTGGGCAGGAAACAATTTTTGATCAACCCTCTTGATTTGAGGCCAGTGCTGTAAAAGTGAGTTACACACTGTAAAAAATTTCTTGTAAATTTTACAGTAAAATACTGGCAGCAGAGTTCCGAGCCATTTACCGTATTTTAACAGGAACACTACTGTATTTCAAATTTACAGCATATTACTGTAATTGAATAATACAATAATTTACTGTAAATACTGTGTTTTACAGTAAAATACTGGCAGCAGAGTTCCCAGCCATTTACCGTATTTTTACAGAAACACTACTGTATTTCAAATTTACAGCATATTACTGTAATTGAATAATACAATAATTTACTGTAAATACTGTGATTTACAGTAAAATACTGGCAGCAGAGTTCCCAGGCATTTACTGTATTTTTACAGGAACTCTACTGTATTTCAAATTTACAGCATATTACTGTAATTGAATAATACAATAATTTACTGTAAATACTGTGAATGTAGCAGACTCGCTGTAAATTTACAGCAATTTTTTTACAGTGCACTCTTCAACTGCGGGGGAAGCCAGGTTTAAAAAAAAACAAACACTAATTAGTGTTGCCTTTTTGAATAACTGCAAAAGCTCTTTAATAACTTTAGACATACGTCCCCATGCCCCCGGATTCACTTTAGTGTCCCGACCAATATTCAACCTAAAGTAACGTCCTCAAAGTTACCTAAAGCGCACTTGAACTTGTTTTCCGAGAGTTCGCTTCTCTGTTGCCGACTTGCTCTGGCGAGCTGGGACAGCGACTGCCCAAGGGCTTCGCGGTGCCACAAAGATAAATGATTCAAGCAAAGCATCTGGCAGTGACCTGACTGGGAAAAGAGCCGGGCAGTGGGCCTGCAGTCGACAGCTCTCACTGAAACCGCTGCCTGCACGCCGCCTGTCAGCTTCCATCCACCACCGAACCTCAGGAGTGACACCCCGACACCACAGTACCGATCCGAACAAGAGAACGAGAAAATGAACGACCACACCAGAGCCGGAAAAACGAGTCACAGATGTCCCAGGAAGCAATTAACAGAATGTGGCTGGCGCTTTAATGGAAGGATTTTAGAGGCTGTCCCTGCGATGGCTAATTTAATACCCTTCATGGAGAAAATGGGGCAAAAGTCAGAGACCAACTTTCATTTATTTAATTCTCCAAATCTTTCTAATGACGTATAATCTCTTAAAAATAAAAAGCTCCAATTGGTCTTGGAGCAACACTGTAGAAGAACCACTTATGGTTCCATAAAGAACCAAGTTTGCTAATAACATCAAGTGAAGGAAGCTCCTCTTTCAAAATCCTGGTTCTTTACGGAACCAAAAGTGGTTCTACTATGGCATTGACACAAGACTTTACTTTTAAGAGTGTGACACTACTCAGATGCTCACTGTGGGTGGTCGACGCCCCAGAGCTCAGACCTCACAGTTAAGTGGAAATGGGAAAACATCTCTGAAGATCTCCTTAAAAACAACTGAAAGCAAATCTCCAGAAAAACAATGGCTTAAAGCATGAACAGTCAATTAATCACTGAAGATTATCCTTCATTATGATCAATAACTCTGTGTAAGATGTTCTTTTCTTCTCTGTAACAGTCGCACCTCCTGGAAAAGCCATAAAGGCTGGTCACTGTCCAGTAGTTCCGGCACTAAGTGGACAACTAGTCCAATAATATTAATTAATAAATAAATAAGTAAATATAAGCCCCGGTTCATGGGCGAAAAGAGCCTGACCCTTGAATAAAAGCAAATACATAACAACTTGCCTGACTTGCTGACAGTGTGCACCGCTCCCTTGATCCGCCAATCGTCCGCTCACGCTGTCACACACGAGGGGTGATAACCTTTCGAACAGAGGCTCCAGCAAATCAATCACATAAAAGCCATGCAGCCTCCAGTGGCGCCGTCATCCCTCAGCGTCATCTCCCGCACCATATTAATCTGCACCTAAAACCAAAGGCTAAATTTAGCCACGGAAAACCTGCTCCTCTTAGTCTGTGAGCTCATAACAGAGCATGCCTACCACCGCCGGAGGAGCAGGAGGAGGAGGAGGAATAAGAGACGAAGGAAGAAGAGGAGGAGGAGGAGGAGGGAAGAAGAGAAGAAGGAAGAAGAGGAGGAGGAGGAGGAGGGAAGAAGAGGAGGAGGAATAAGAGACGAAGGAAGAAGAGGAAAACAAAAAACAGCACTAAGAGGATTTGAGAGCATTTTGCCATGAGAACAGGTGCTTAGGCTCATGTGCAGCTGCTCCATAACACGTCATAGATGAATATATATTTTAAAAACACTCAAGAGATGTTCAGATAAACAAGAAATAAGCGAATAATAATAAAATAATGAGAATACGATCATTAATAATAATAATAATAAAATATGAAGAATAAGAGAAAGGACTTGTTTGGGGGCGTGCTGCTAAAAACAGAATCACAGATAACTAATGCCTTCTTGTTCTTTCTTCGTGTTGCTCATCAGCGAGGAAGCTTCCGATTACGCTTCTCTGCTCTCATCCGAGCAAATGTAATCAGACTCTGACCAGTCCTCGTCTCCATGGCAACCCCTCCCCGTCCGCCGGCCGAGACGATCCGCCGTGTTGACTCTTCCACTAATTGATTCATTATGGATTACAGGCCTCGAGGAAGCTCTCCGCTGAAGGATGCGCAATAAAACCTGAGGATTTGGGGCTAAAACTGATTTAAAAACGCCTGGCGCCACTGAGTAGCCCCTCTAAGCCGTCGTCAGAGCACAGCATGCTAGCTAGCGCTGCTGCTAGCACTGAATCCAATTAATAACTTAGCCCAGCGTTCCTTAATCTTATAATACGCTGGACGCCAGATCCCATCGACGAGGAGCAGAGACGTCTGAGATAAAACAACATGTTTTACACAGGTCTTTTTAATAGAGAATGATCAGGGATTTAGCATCACAGTGAGACATGGAATATTCCTGACATGGAAAATGAATAGCTTGTACTTAATGGATAACTGGAATGGGAATAAAATTTGAGTGTGGTCTCTAACAGCAAACTAGCACTAGCCCTAAGTGCCGAATCCAATAATTACTTCACCCGGTGTTCCCTAATCTGATAATGTACTAGCTATGCGACCACTTCAACTCGTCTCAGCTGTAATGGATGGTGCTTAATCTCTCCAGAGCAAGCAGTTCCACTTCTCCACATTAGCCCCATGCTCGGGGCTTTTATACTCCTCCAGCTGATCCACGGCATTCAAGAACATGACACCGAGGTCACCCACACCTCCTAATTGTAAGGGCTGTCTACAAAGTTTTGGACACTGTATGTTGGACCACCGATCCCATCGCCGTGGGAATGACTGGAGTGAGAAGAGATAATTAAAATGTATTCCACAGGCCTCATTAATAGGGAAACGATCAGGGATTTAGCATGTAATGAAAGGCCCATATAGCCCACGTCGTCACACTGACCACGCGATTAGCTGGAAAAGAGAACTCTCTCACTTGGTTTTGGATGGAACACGTGTTGGCATGAAGCAAACGGCAAGGCCGCTATTAACAAACCACCGTAAACAAAATACTTTCAGTCAGCATAATTGGGCGAAATGTGAAAGATGAGTCTGCCAAAAGTGGATGCCTTTCAAACTGGCACAGAGTGATCACATGAACGTGAGAGCGCTGTGATCCAATGGAACAGACTGTGGTGTCTGTCGGTTTGAAATAATAGCTGTATCGCCACATGACCGGACTATATCGCATCTAAGGCTGTAATCATGATACAGTCACTGACGCCTCATAGCTACTTTCTTTTCCAAGTGCAGCTGGTTTGTGCCAAAACATTAAGCTTTCTAACTGTATCCAGGTTTTTAATGCCTATATATTAATGTGCTGGAAAGTACTGCCTTATAACCTTTCACAGTTATTATTGAATGACCTTGTTGCAGTTCATTCATTCATTATCTGTGACCCTTATCCAGTTCAGGGTCGCGGTGCGTCCAGAGCCTACCTGGAATCATTGGGCGCAAGGCGGGAATACACCCTGGAGGGGGCGTCAGTCCTTCACAGGGCAACACAGACACACACACACTCATACATTCACACCTACGGACACTTTTGAGTCACCAATCCACCTACCAACGTGTGTTTTTAGACTGCGGGAGGAAACCGGAGCACCCGGAGGAAACCCACGCAGACACAGGAAGAACACACCACACTCCTCACAGACAGTCACCCGGCGAATACCCACGCAGACACAGGGAGAACACACCGCACTCCTCACAGACAATCACCCGGAGGAAACCCACGCAGACACAGAGAGAACACACCACACTCCTCACAGACAGTCACCCGGCGGATACCCATGCAGACACAGGGAGAACACACCGCACTCCTCACAGACAGTCACCCAGAGGAAACCCACGCAGACACAGAGAGAACACACCACACTCCTCACAGACAGTCACCCGGAGGAAACCCACGCAGACACAGAGAGAACACACCACACTCCTCACAGACAGTAACCCGGCGGATACCCATGCAGACACAGGGAGAACACACCGCACTCCTCACAGACAGTCACCCAGAGGAAACCCACGCAGACACAGAGAGAACACACCACACTCCTCACAGACAGTCACCCGGAGGAAACCCACGCAGACACAGGGAGAACACACCACACTCCTCACAGACAGTCACCCGGAGGAAACCCACGCAGACACAGGGAGAACACACCACACTCCTCACAGACAGTCACCCAGAGGAAACCCACGCAGACACAGAGAGAACACACCACACTCCTCACAGACAGTCACCCGGAGCGGGAATCGAACCCACAACCTCCAGGTCCCTGGAGCTGTGTGACTGCGACACTAACCTGTTGCACCACCGTGCCGCCCCTTTGTTGCAGTTATATAAAAACAAAATCATATTTTCATAACTTACCTAAATAAATCTATTGATTTTCTATCTGTTAAATAAAAAAGGTTCTGACTTAAAACAGCTGGTATAACACTGGTAGAGGGCAGTGGTGAGCAATGTTTCTTTATTTATGTTGAACTTTGTCAAAGATTAAGAAAGATAAAAAGTTAATTTGGTCAATTTTGGCTTGTAGATATTTGCACAGAATAAACATTCTTTCATTCATCCTTCTGTACAACTGCTTCAACCTGATCAGGGTCGTACTTTGTCTGGAACCTGCCCGGAATCATTGGGCACAAGGCAGAAACAAACACTGTCAGTCACAACCATGGGCAATTATTCATTCCACACAGAAACCAACACAGACACAGGGAGAACACACCGAAATTCCTTTGACATTGACCTGGAGCTGGAGCTGTGTGGCAAAAATGTTATATTTCATCTCAATTATTCATACGCCGATAAATAGCACATTACAAGTCTGTTTTGTCAGCTACAATTCTGAGGAAGGGCAGGACCCTACAATATTTGCTTCGCTTACAGCAAAGCTCTGGACAAGCACTCTCAGAATCTCAGAAACTAACACATTCGCTGACTCCTCAAAGTCAAATAACCATACAAATACAGAGAAAAAAGTTATATACCCTTCCCTGAGGCGCTAGCACATTAGCTGCAAAGAGAGCGTTACTGTTTACACTCAGCTAATGAACAGTCCACAAAAAGCAGGAAGTTTATCTCTTGTGAGGGACACTGCAAATTAACTTAATTCTTCCAAAGCGATGATCTCCTTTGCTGAAAGAGGATGTGTTTCATACTTCTGTGAGAAACTAAATTGAAAAACAGGAAAACACAGACACGGCTAAGCAAGCAATGAACCAATAGTTGTTAGCATAGCAGCTTCAGATAATGCCCTTGTTTTGGACTTGCTTCAGCAGAGGGATAATGAGAGAGAGAAAGAAGACAACAGAGAAAAAGAGAGGAGACAGGTGCAATGATGAGACATTACTGGGTGTTCACACCCCTCCTAGCCTCAGCAGAAGCCTCCTCTCTGGCTGCTAGCAGTGTGCAATTAATACTTGTGCTAAAAGCTAATAATGAGCGGTATGACACAGATAATGGGACTAATCTGGGTCACACAACACAAGAGATCTCTCCGCCACAAAGAGTGTGAGAACACACTCTTACACAAGCCCATACACAACCGGTACACAAGTACATGTCTTCTGGGTTTACGTTTTGCGGACGCTCATATAGTTGGTATAATGTTTATTAAAAGGCATGAAAACTGAAGCAAATTCTTGTGAGATTAAGGTCACCATGCTCAACACCAAGAGTTAGGCAGAAGGGAATTAAGTCGCCCAGTGAAACCCCATTTCTTAACTGGCTTTATTTCCAAATAAAACTTAAGAATGATAAAACACTACACCCACAACCCCAGCAGAGGTGAAATACAACAGCCTTAGGATTCAATGAAAGGAACCAACACAGACACATACACACACCATACGCCTACACCACACTCTCCTCCCAGCTCTCACAACTATACCGACACACACACATATATACATATACATATATGTGTTTTTTTCTTTTCCAGAGAGAAAGAGAGAGAGAATTCTGAGTCATGAATGAAATCATAGGCTTGGATTGCATTGTTAAAGGGAACCTATTATGAAAACCTTGTTCTCAGCTTGTGCACATATATTTGAATACTTTGAGTGCCTACCGACCCACACTCTGTGAAACAAGACGACACACTTAGTCAGAAAACATGGGCTAATTCCTGATTCAGCTCCACTTCCTACATTAAGTGAAGGCTCATTAGAATCATACAGCAATCATGTGAGCAAAGGCAGGGTTGAACTGTGTAAAACAGACACGACCAGAGCAGAGAAATGGGAAAATCGAGTAATAAATAATTTAATTAAATTAATAAAGAGCAGAGGAATCCAAGGACGATCCAAAACCCGTGAGCACAACAGCGGAGAATAAAGAGAACTGAGCTAAAACGGCTACAACAAGAGCTTCTGTGTGCCTCGTTTAAAGGAACAGGTTTTGATGGTGCTGCTCAGACAGGGAAGGACACTACTATGCGGCTAGTGATATTCTAACTAAAGCAGGTCACAGACGTTTAATGAAGACCCGAGAACTGTGTTCCCTTGTGAAAACGGAGTAGTGTATGTTCTGTTTAAACTATCAACACCTACCAACAAATAACGCAAACCTTTCCACAACAGCCTCAATGTCTTTGACAGGCACTTATTAGACAGATCAGACTCACTCTCAATGCAGGTTTACAGAACTACTGCTGAAATATTCCTTGCATTCAATGACCCAGGCCCTGCTCCAGACCCCATAAGCTAAACTAATTAGCATTCCTCCATGTAGCTCTTGACTCATGGTCCGAGGGATCTCAGAGAGAATACATTCTGTGGTCTATACGCGCCTGAGCGTCTCTACTTGAGAAATAGAACAGTGACCTAAATATTTATGCCTGCCTTTGGCTAATTTCACTCTGCCTAGACTTGTAAGCTTCTGTCACCCTTGGAAATGTGTTCATTACAACACGAGTCGTACTGGTAGGAACATGCGGGAGGATGTTAGGACAGGTATTGAGTCCTGTTAGACAGCTGAGGTCATTTCTTAGGTCATGTACACAGATCTAGGCAGCTGTATTACCACACTGAGTAATGACAAACCAAAATTAGCTAATGATAATAAACCTAGGTCAACCTCTATCTAATCTAACCTCCTGACTCCGCCTCACGATTATGTCTCATTATTAAGTTGGATTGGATTGTGTTATATAATATTTTGTGCATACACCCAGCTACTATTAGCATTTCCTCTTGGGTCTACAGTGCTCATCCATTCCATTCAGAGTCACCTTATTTGTTGAACGTGCTAATTTACTTGTCAAAATTAACCCAATTGAACTTTGTATTGAATTTGCTGTCAAAATTAATTCACCACAGATATGCTACGTCAAGTCGCTAATCGCTGTGGATTATATCTAAAAGAAGGGGATTTTGCCACGTGAAATTTCTCTGACTAATGTCTACATTTGCTAAATTTCATTTGGGATCAATAATCAATCAATCAATCTATCTATCTATCTATCTATTTTGAGTGTTGCTTAATGATACAACCAGAAAAAAAAAATAGAAGCACACTGCCCCCTACACTTCCTGTAGAATATTACACTCTGTCAGATGGGCTGCATGTATTCCAAGAACCTGTAGTTATTTTCTAAAAATATGACAAAATGGTAAAAATGTAAATAAAATACATCAAATCAATGTGTATTAAATCTAAAGTTTTAAAAACAATACACACATTAATGCTTTAGCTTTAATAAACAATAAGAAAAACAAACATTAATACCTATTACATTATATTTTTTGCGGCATGTTGTTCCACATTTAGCTGCATAATAAATAAACAGTTTTTAAAGTGCAGCATTTGTCCCCTCACCACCTATAAATGCCATGATAACTGTTCGTATATTTCCCAGCTCCCAAGTGCACACAAAATACAAGCACATCTAGCAGCTGTGTGCTTTCCGTGCTTAAAAAGCCACCGCCTCACTCTGAGAGCCATGTGTGAGGTTAGCGATAAGAGAGTCACTGCATATTTAATGTAAATATAGAAATAAAAAATGTGATTATCCCTCGAACACGACGGCATCTACAGGAGGCATCCAGCATGGAGGGGAATTAGGGAATCGGCCGGAGGAATAAAATAACATCAGCCAGAAAGTATGGAGCAGAGTGAATGGACCCGGACCGAGCCGAGTGTTTACTCCGAGGGTTATCGGTGTCTGTGCAGATCAATAGGTTACAGGAGTAAACTCCCAGATGGTGCACGGCAGCGGCCAACACAGACGGAGGAGACTAGCTCTTGCCCCTTCCCAGAATCTTCTGGGATGTGAGTAAATCGGGTCAGAGTCAGCTGATATCACATCTCACAGGGCGGCATAGCACCATCAGGGGACCTGCATAGTTCTGTTCTCTTTTGCAGAAACCCCCTAAGGGTAACTTCCTTCACATCCTGGCGGACTCTTTTCAGAAGCTCAGGCTTGATATAAAAGCGCCTACTACATTCTCTCCAGACAAATAATTGCCTGCGGTTCGTTGCTGTCTGTACAATCCCCCCGGGGACACCTGTGGCTAGGCGTGAGTGGCTTGCAAATTAGCAATACTCCACTAAATATGGTACAGTTTGAGAAGGAGCTATGAATCGTGTGATAAAACTGCAATGAAATTGTGTTTCCACCTCCAGTGCTTTCTTTCAGTTCTGACCCGAGATTAAGAGTGAGTCCCGTTACGACCCTTGCCCCGCCACTTAGCCCTTACCCCTCAGTTTAGTGGGTATCTATTATTGTTGGGACAGAGGGGTAGGGCGAAGTGTTAGGGTGACTTAGCCCTTCAAATATACACTGTAAAAAATGCTGTAAATTTACAGCGAGTCTGCTACAGTATTTTATTGTAAATCACAGTATTTACAGTAAATTATTGTATTATTCAATTACAGTAATATGCTGTAAATTTGAAATACAGTAGTGTTCCTGTAAAAATACGGTAAATGGCTGGGAACTCTGCTGCCAGAATTTTACTGTAAATCACAGTATTTACAGTAAATTATTGTATTATTCAATTACAGTAATATGCTGTAAATCTGAAATACAGTAGTGTTCCTGTAAAAATACGGTAAATGGCTGGGAACTCTGCTGCCAGTATTTTACTGTAAAATTTACAAGAATTTTTTACAGTGTAGATTTTTCAGTTATTCATTTATTGATAGCACTGCTGAAATGTTTTGTGCATCAGTTGTGAGACTGTGGGCAACTGATCAAACAAACCCAAAAATAACAGTAGTTTCTGTTCATAGTTAAAAACTTTGATAACCAATGTATTATCTTCCTTTAATGCAGTTCTGATGTATTATGTCCCTGTAGTTCATGCTTTTTTTTTTTGGCTGGTAATAGGCTGATGTCTTTGTAGTTAGCTAATTAAATTCCAGTTCCACATTAAATGGTGAAGCAATTACTGCCAACTGCAACATTTAAGGTGAAACTGGAAGGTCTGAACAATACAATACTAAAAATACTGTTGAATAACGAGCTGATTTCAGGTTCATGTCACAGAGGAGTGTGGAGTGGGTGATAATATATGATTGTGAAACTCTTCTGAAGGCAAATGATACCCTAAATTTAACTAAACTCCAACAGCGCTCCTCTGATATCACTGCAGACTGGCGGAGATGCTACAGAGGACCGCGAGTCGCATGGGAATAAAGAACTGCTCTTTTTTATATATGCATTCTGATGACAAATAAGGCTTTTGAAAGTACTCTAAAGAAGGTGGAGTTATCCTCATCTGAATCAATGAATTATTCATTCATTCATTTATTATCTGTAACCCATATCCAGTTCAGGGTCGCGGTGGGTCCAGAGCCTACCTGGAATCATTGGGCACAAGGCGGGAATACACCCTGGAGGGTGCGCCAGTCCTTCACAGGGCAACACACACTCACACATTTATTCACACACTTACACCTACGGACACTTTTGAGTCGCCAATCCACCTACCAACGTGTGTTTTTGGACTGTGGGAGGAAACCGGAGCACCCGGAAGAAACCCATGCAGACACAGGGAGAACACACCACACTCCTCACAGACAGTCACCCGGAGGAAACCCATGCAGACACAGGGAGAACACACCACACTCCTCACAGACAGTCACCCGGAGGAAACCCACGCAGACACAGGGAGAACACACCACACTCCTCACAGACAGTCACCCGGAGGAAACCCACACAGACACAGGGAGAACACACCACACTTCTCACAGACAGTCACCCGGAGGAAACCCACGCAGACACAGGGAGAACACACCACACTCCTCACAGACAGTCACCCGAAGGAAACCCATGCTTGGCTAGGATGTGACCCTAACCCTAGCTGCTGTGTTTTTAACTGGACAGTGACGATATGCAAATTCTAAGCAACGCTATCATCCTTTCAGAGCAGAGCTAACAGAAGTACCAGCAAATGACCACAAGCTGTGTCCACTCACTGTCCACTCCTTTAGACACACCTACCTCATTAGTCCATCTTGTCGAAGTAAAGTCAGAGACGGCAGGTCATCTGTCGCTGCACAGTTTGCGTCAGCCGTCCTCTAGTCCTTCATCAGTGGTCACTGGACCCTCCCCACAGAACCCTTGGTGGTATTCTTTGCAGTGACATTGAGGGTTTCAAAAACTCCAGGAGCACTGCTGTGTCTGATCCACTACACCAGCGCAACACACACTAACGCACCACCAGCGCGTCACAATGGTCCACCACTCATTTAATAGGCTGCCTGCTCTGTGGGCGTCTTGACCACTAAAGAACAGGATGAAAGAGGGCAAACACAAAGTATGCAGAGCAACAGATTGACCACAGGTTGCCGATCAGATGGACAACGAGTGTAGAAACAAAAAGGTCACTGTAATGCTTTGGCTGATTGGTGTGTGGCCATAGTCCAGTCCACTGCAGGACGGACAGTAGCCTACAGCAACAGAGTGGAGTGTGTCTCGTGCTACTGAAATGTGCCGCCAGTCCCGGTGCTAAGCCCCTTAAGGTAAAAGCACTTAAGCACGCGCCATAACCGTGCCGTCCGGGCGAGCAACCTATAGAAGTTGCATGCGGCGCGCGCCATGTTTGCAACTTGCATGCACAATGACATGCAACACGTACATGGAAATAGGTTACAGCGCGCGAGCCTCATCCACAGCGACAATCTACTTCTATGCCCCCACCCCCAGTCAGGGGATCATCCTCCGGCACGCGGCCTTGTTATCCGCCCCCCCACCACCCACTCAGTCAAAGGGGGCAGACAGAGGAGCAGCCCTCTGGTCAAATCAAGCCAAACAGCATCAAACACACAACGCGCGAGGGATGACACACGACCCGCATGCAGTGACGTTACCCGGTGAAGCGCGAGGGAATCTGCGCCTAAATCCTCCCTCCTCGCGCGACGATGCGGCGAAGGAGACACGGGCAATGCTTGCTTGCTTGCTCGCTCTTTCTCTCTCTCTCTCTCTCTCTCTCTCTCTCTCTCTCTCTCTCTCTCTCACACACACTCTCTCCAATCTCTTTCCACCTCCTCTCGCGCTCTTCGGACGCTCACGCGCTCAGATTCTCCGTGTCCAGGCGCCCCCCATCGGTCCGACACCAGCATGGCGACCTATTACTATTATCACCATTTAACTAGGACGTGAGTTTATTGACGGGAGATCAGTGACTCATTTCTGCATCTGCTCCAAAAAAGTGCTTCAAATCTAGCTTTTTTTTTTTAAAAAAACAAACAAACAAACAAAAAAAAACGGGTATGTTACCAAACTCATTAATTTTAATAATATATAAATTATATATATGATATAAATAAAAAGAAATATGAAGAAATAAAAACAGAACATTATTAAAATGAGAGACTCAAACTGAGAAAAATAAAAGCATTAAAACAATAGCACCTCAGAGAGGACTTGCAGGGGTAGTTACAACTTCGTAATAATCAATAAAAATGAATCAGAAAAGAAAAAGAATAAAAAATAAATAATAAATAAACTCAGACATAAATAAAGGACGAGTGCAGATTCTTTTCTCTCATTCTTTCACTCACTAGAACTCACTTATGGCCCACATTTGACCTTGAATGAACGCATTAACTCAGGGTGAATCCGGCTGCATAAACTCAGACACAATCCACCTTCAGTAGGTCATGTGGCACGTGCAGGGGGAGGGGGGAGGTGGGGGGGCAGACACTCACGCTCAGATTTCCCGAGTCTAGCCACGTCCGACCCCTGTGCTGAGCTTTACCGTGTTTAAGATGGACATGGGTGGTCTTCTTTCCTTCAGGGAAATGTTGTGATACTCATTCATTCATTTATTCATTGTCTGTAACCCTTATCAAGTTCAGGGTTGCGGTGGGTCTGGAGCCTACCCCTGAATCACTGGGCACAAGGCAGAGAAACACTCTGGAGGGGGCGCCAGTCCTTCACAGGGCGACACACACTCACACATTCACTCACACACTCACAGCTACGGACACGTTTGAGTCGCCAATCCACCTCCCAACGTGTGTTTTTGGACTGTGGGAGGAAACCGGAGCACCCGGAGGAAACCCACGCAGACACAGGGAGAACACACCACACTCCTCACAGACAGTCACCCGGAGGAAACCCACACAGACACAGGGAGAACACATCACACTCCTCACAGACAGTCACCCGGAGGAAACCCACGCAGACACAGGGAGAACACACCACACTCCTCACAGACAGTCACCCAAAGGAAACCCACACAGACACAGGGAGAACACATCACACTCCTCACAGACAGTCACCCGGAGGAAACCCACACAGACACAGGGAGAACACATCACACTCCTCACAGACAGTCACCCGGAGGAAACCCACGCAGACACAGGGAGAACACACCACACTCCTCACAGACAGTCACCCAAAGGAAACCCACGCAGACACAGGGAGAACACACCACACTCCTCACAGACAGTCACCCGGAGGAAACCCACGCAGACACAGGGAGAACACACCACACTCCTCACAGACAGTCACCCAAAGGAAACCCACGCAGACACAGAGAGAACACATCACACTCCTCACAGACAGTCACCCAGAGGAAACCCACGCAGACACAGGGAGAACATATCAAACTCCTTACAGACAGTCACCCGGAGGAAACCCACGCAGACACAGGGAGAACACATCACACTCCTCACAGACAGTCACCCGGAGGAAACCCACGCAGACACAGGGAGAACACACCACACACCTCACAGACAGTCACCCGGAGTAAACCCACGCAGACACAGGGAGAACACACCACACACCTCACAGACAGTCACCCGGAGGAAACCCACGCAGACACAGGGAGAACACACCACACTCCTCACAGACAGTGACCCGGAGGAAACCCACGCAGACACAGGGAGAACACACAACACTCCTCACAGACAGTCACCCAAAGGAAACCCACGCAGACACAGGGAGAACACACCACACTCCTCACAGACAGTCACCCGGAGGAAACCCACGCAGACACAGGGAGAACACACCACACTCCTCACAGACAGTCACCCGGAGGAAACCCAAGCAGACACAGGGAGAACACACCAAACTCCTCACAGACAGTCACCCGGAGGAAACCCACGCAGACACAGAGAGAACACATCACAATCCTCCCAGACAGTCACCCTGAGGAAACCCACGCAGACACAGGGAGAACACATCAAACTCCTTACAGACAGTCACCCGGAGGAAACCCACGCAGACACAGGGAGAACACATCACACTCCTCACAGACAGTCACCCGGAGGAAACCCACGCAGACACAGAGAGAACACATCACACTCCTCCCAGACAGTCACCCTGAGGAAACCCACGCAGACACAGGGAGAACACATCAAACTCCTTACAGACAGTCACCCGGAGGAAACCCACACAGACACAGGGAGAACACACCACACACCTCACAGACAGTCACCCGGAGGAAACCCACGCAGACACAGGGAGAACACACCACACACCTCACAGACAGTCACCCAGAGGAAACCCACGCAGACACAGGGAGAACACACCACACACCTCACAGACAGTCACCCGGAGGAAACCCACACAGACACAGGGAGAACACACCACACTCCTCACAGACAGTCACCCGGAGGAAACCCACGCAGACACAGGGAGAACACACCACACTCCTCACAGACAGTCACCCAAAGGAAACCCACGCAGACACAGGGAGAACACACCACACTCCTCACAGACAGTCACCCGGAGGAAACCCACGCAGACACAGGGAGAACACACCACACACCTCACAGACAGTCACCCGGAGGAAACCCACGCAGACACAGGGAGAACACACCACACTCCTCACAGACAGTCACCCGGAGGAAACCCATGCAGACACAGGGAGAACACACCAAACTCCTCACAGACAGTCACCCGGAGGAAACCCACGCAGACACAGGGAGAACACACCACACTCCTCACAGACAGTCACCCGGAGGAAACCCACGCAGACACAGGGAGAACACACCACACTCCTCACAGACAGTCACCCGGAGGAAACCCACACAGACACAGGGAGAACACATCACACACCTCACAGACAGTCACCCGGAGGAAACCCACGCAGACACAGGGAGAACACACCACACTCCTCACAGACAGTCACCCGGAGGAAACCCACGCAGACACGGAGAGAACACACCACACTCCTCACAGACAGTCACCCGGAGGAAACCCACGCAGACACAGGGAGAACACACCACACTCCTCACAGACAGTCACCCGGAGGAAACCCACGCAGACACAGAGAGAACACACCACACTCCTCACAGACAGTCACCCAAAGGAAACCCACGCAGACACAGGGAGAACACACCACACTCCTCACAGACAGTCACCCGGAGGAAACCCACGCAGACACGGAGAGAACACACCACACTCCTCACAGACAGTCACCCGGAGGAAACCCACACAGACACAGGGAGAACACACCACACACCTCACAGACAGTCACCCGGAGGAAACCCACGCAGACACAGGGAGAACACACCACACTCCTCACAGACAGTCACCCGGAGGAAACCCACGCAGACACAGGGAGAACACACCAAACTCCTCACAGACAGTCACCCGGAGGAAACCCACGCAGACACAGAGAGAACACATCACACTCCTCACAGACAGTCACCCAGAGGAAACCCACGCAGACACAGGGAGAACACATCAAACTCCTTACAGACAGTCACCCGGAGGAAACCCACGCAGACACAGGGAGAACACATCACACTCCTCACAGACAGTCACCCGGAGGAAACAAACGCAGACACAGGGAGAACACACCACACACCTCACAGACAGTCACCCGGAGGAAACCCACGCAGACACAGGGAGAACACACCACACACCTCACAGACAGTCACCTGGAGGAAACCCACGCAGACACAGGGAGAACACACCACACTCCTCACAGACAGTCACCCGGAGGAAACCCACGCAGACACAGGGAGAACACACCACACACCTCACAGACAGTCACCCGGAGGAAACCCACGCAGACACAGGGAGAACACACCACACTCCTCACAGACAGTCACCCGGAGGAAACCCACGCAGACACAGGGAGAACACACCACACTCCTCACAGACAGTCACCCGGAGGAAACCCACACAGACACAGGGAGAACACACCACACACTTCACAGACAGTCACCCGGAGGAAACCCACGCAGACACAGGGAGAACACACCAAACTCCTCACAGACAGTCACCCGGAGGAAACCCACGCAGACACAGGGAGAACACACCACACTCCTCACAGACAGTCACCCGGAGGAAACCCACGCAGACACAGGGAGAACACACCACACTCCTCACAGACAGTCACCCGGAGGAAACCCACACAGACACAGGGAGAACACATCACACACCTCACAGACAGTCACCCGGAGGAAACCCACGCAGACACAGGGAGAACACACCACACTCCTCACAGACAGTCACCCGGAGGAAACCCACGCAGACACGGAGAGAACACACCACACTCCTCACAGACAGTCACCCGGAGGAAACCCATGCAGACACAGGGAGCACACACCAAACTCCTCACAGACAGTCACCCGGAGGAAACCCACGCAGACACAGGGAGAACACACCACACTCCTCACAGACAGTCACCCGGAGGAAACCCACGCAGACACAGAGAGAACACACCACACTCCTCACAGACAGTCACCCAAAGGAAACCCACGCAGACACAGGGAGAACACACCACACTCCTCACAGACAGTCACCCGGAGGAAACCCACGCAGACACGGAGAGAACACACCACACTCCTCACAGACAGTCACCCGGAGGAAACCCACGCAGACACAGGGAGAACACACCACACTCCTCACAGACAGTCACCCGGAGGAAACCCACGCAGACACGGAGAGAACACACCACACTCCTCACAGACAGTCACCCGGAGGAAACCCACGCAGACACAGGGAGAACACACCAAACTCCTCACAGACAGTCACCCAAAGGAAACCCACGCAGACACAGGGAGAACACACCACACTCCTCACAGACAGTCACCCGGAGGAAACCCACGCAGACACGGAGAGAACACACCACACTCTTCACAGACAGTCACCCGGAGGAAACCCACGCAGACACAGGGAGAACACACCACACTCCTCACAGACAGTCACCCGGAGTGGAACCCACACAGACACAGGGAGAACACATCACACACCTCACAGACAGTCACTCGGAGGAAACCCACGCAGACACAGGGAGAACACACCACACTCCTCACAGACAGTCACCCGGAGGAAACCCACGCAGACACGGAGAGAACACACCACACTCCTCACAGACAGTCACCCGGAGGAAACCCATGCAGACACAGGGAGAACACACCACACTCCTCACAGACAGTCACCCGGAGGAAACCCACGCAGACACAGGGAGAACACACCACACTCCTCACAGACAGTCACCCGGAGGAAACCCACACAGACACAGGGAGAACACACCACACACCTCACAGACAGTCACCCGGAGGAAACCCACGCAGACACAGGGAGAACACACCACACTCCTCACAGACAGTCACCCGGAGGAAACCCAAGCAGTCACAGGGAGAACACACCAAACTCCTCACAGACAGTCACCCGGAGGAAACCCACGCAGACACAGAGAGAACACATCACACTCCTCCCAGACAGTCACCCTGAGGAAACCCACGCAGACACAGGGAGAACACATCAAACTCCTTACAGACAGTCACCCGGAGGAAACCCACGCAGACACAGGGAGAACACATCACACTCCTCACAGACAGTCACCCGGAGGAAACAAACGCAGACACAGGGAGAACACACCACACACCTCACAGACAGTCACCCAGAGGAAACCCACGCAGACACAGGGAGAACACACCACACACCTCACAGACAGTCACCCGGAGGAAACCCACACAGACACAGGGAGAACACACCACACTCCTCACAGACAGTCACCCGGAGGAAACCCACGCAGACACAGGGAGAACACACCACACTCCTCACAGACAGTCACCCAAAGGAAACCCACGCAGACACAGGGAGAACACACCACACTCCTCACAGACAGTCACCCGGAGGAAACCCACGTAGACACAGGGAGAACACACCACACTCCTCACAGACAGTCACCCGGAGGAAACCCACGCAGACACAGGGAGAAAACACCACACTCCTCACAGACAGTCACCAGGAGGAAACCCACGCAGACACAGGGAGAACACACCACACACCTCACAGACAGTCACCCGGAGGAAACCCACGCAGACACAGGGAGAACACACCACACTCCTCACAGACAGTCACCCGGAGGAAACCCACGCAGACACAGGGAGAACACACCAAACTCCTCACAGACAGTCACCCGGAGGAAACCCACGCAGACACAGGGAGAACACACCACACTCCTCACAGACAGTCACCCGGAGGAAACCCACGCAGACACAGGGAGAACACACCACACTCCTCACAGACAGTCACCCGGAGGAAACCCACACAGACACAGGGAGAACACATCACACACCTCACAGACAGTCACCCGGAGGAAACCCACGCAGACACAGGGAGAACACACCACACTCCTCACAGACAGTCACCCGGAGGAAACCCACGCAGACACGGAGAGAACACACCACACTCCTCACAGACAGTCACCCGGAGGAAACCCATGCAGACACAGGGAGCACACACCAAACTCCTCACAGACAGTCACCCGGAGGAAACCCACGCAGACACAGGGAGAACACACCACACTCCTCACAGACAGTCACCCGGAGGAAACCCACGCAGACACAGAGAGAACACACCACACTCCTCACAGACAGTCACCCAAAGGAAACCCACGCAGACACAGGGAGAACACACCACACTCCTCACAGACAGTCACCCGGAGGAAACCCACGCAGACACGGAGAGAACACACCACACTCCTCACAGACAGTCACCCGGAGGAAACCCACACAGACACAGGGAGAACACACCACACACCTCACAGACAGTCACCCGGAGGAAACCCACGCAGACACAGGGAGAACACACCACACTCCTCACAGACAGTCACCCGGAGGAAACCCACGCAGACACAGGGAGAACACACCAAACTCCTCACAGACAGTCACCCGGAGGAAACCCACGCAGACACAGAGAGAACACATCACACTCCTCACAGACAGTCACCCAGAGGAAACCCACGCAGACACAGGGAGAACACATCAAACTCCTTACAGACAGTCACCCGGAGGAAACCCACGCAGACACAGGGAGAACACATCACACTCCTCACAGACAGTCACCCGGAGGAAACAAACGCAGACACAGGGAGAACACACCACACACCTCACAGACAGTCACCTGGAGGAAACCCACGCAGACACAGGGAGAACACACCACACTCCTCACAGACAGTCACCCGGAGGAAACCCACGCAGACACAGGGAGAACACACCACACACCTCACAGACAGTCACCCGGAGGAAACCCACGCAGACACAGGGAGAACACACCACACTCCTCACAGACAGTCACCCGGAGGAAACCCACGCAGACACAGGGAGAACACACCACACTCCTCACAGACAGTCACCCGGAGGAAACCCACACAGACACAGGGAGAACACACCACACACCTCACAGACAGTCACCCGGAGGAAACCCACGCAGACACAGGGAGAACACACCAAACTCCTCACAGACAGTCACCCGGAGGAAACCCACGCAGACACAGGGAGAACACACCACACTCCTCACAGACAGTCACCCGGAGGAAACCCACGCAGACACAGGGAGAACACACCACACTCCTCACAGACAGTCACCCGGAGGAAACCCACACAGACACAGGGAGAACACATCACACACCTCACAGACAGTCACCCGGAGGAAACCCACGCAGACACAGGGAGAACACACCACACTCCTCACAGACAGTCACCCGGAGGAAACCCACGCAGACACGGAGAGAACACACCACACTCCTCACAGACAGTCACCCGGAGGAAACCCATGCAGACACAGGGAGCACACACCAAACTCCTCACAGACAGTCACCCGGAGGAAACCCACGCAGACACAGAGAGAACACACCACACTCCTCACAGACAGTCACCCAAAGGAAACCCACGCAGACACAGGGAGAACACACCACACTCCTCACAGACAGTCACCCGGAGGAAACCCACGCAGACACAGGGAGAACACACCAAACTCCTCACAGACAGTCACCCGGAGGAAACCCACGCAGACACGGAGAGAACACACCACACTCCTCACAGACAGTCACCCGGAGGAAACCCACGCAGACACAGGGAGAACACACCACACTCCTCACAGACAGTCACCCGGAGGAAACCCACGCAGACACGGAGAGAACACACCACACTCCTCACAGACAGTCACCCGGAGGAAACCCACGCAGACACAGGGAGAACACACCACACTCCTCACAGACAGTCACCCGGAGGAAACCCACGCAGACACAGGGAGAACACACCACACACCTCACAGACAGTCACCCGGAGGAAACCCACGCAGACACAGGGAGAACACACCACACTCCTCACAGACAGTCACCCGGAGGAAACCCACGCAGACACAGGGAGAACACACCAAACTCCTCACAGACAGTCACCCGGAGGAAACCCACGCAGACACAGGGAGAACACACCACACTCCTCACAGACAGTCACCCGGAGGAAACCCACGCAGACACAGGGAGAACACACCACACTCCTCACAGACAGTCACCCGGAGGAAACCCACACAGACACAGGGAGAACACATCACACACCTCACAGACAGTCACCCGGAGGAAACCCACGCAGACACAGGGAGAACACACCACACTCCTCACAGACAGTCACCCGGAGGAAACCCACGCAGACACGGAGAGAACACACCACACTCCTCACAGACAGTCACCCGGAGGAAACCCACGCAGACACAGGGAGAACACACCACACTCCTCACAGACAGTCACCCGGAGGAAACCCACGCAGACACAGAGAGAACACACCACACTCCTCACAGACAGTCACCCAAAGGAAACCCACGCAGACACAGGGAGAACACACCACACTCCTCACAGACAGTCACCCGGAGGAAACCCACGCAGACACGGAGAGAACACACCACACTCCTCACAGACAGTCACCCGGAGGAAACCCACACAGACACAGGGAGAACACACCACACACCTCACAGACAGTCACCCGGAGGAAACCCACGCAGACACAGGGAGAACACACCACACTCCTCACAGACAGTCACCCGGAGGAAACCCACGCAGACACAGGGAGAACACACCAAACTCCTCACAGACAGTCACCCGGAGGAAACCCACGCAGACACAGAGAGAACACATCACACTCCTCACAGACAGTCACCCAGAGGAAACCCACGCAGACACAGGGAGAACACATCAAACTCCTTACAGACAGTCACCCGGAGGAAACCCACGCAGACACAGGGAGAACACATCACACTCCTCACAGACAGTCACCCGGAGGAAACAAACGCAGACACAGGGAGAACACACCACACACCTCACAGACAGTCACCCGGAGGAAACCCACGCAGACACAGGGAGAACACACCACACACCTCACAGACAGTCACCCGGAGGAAACCCACGCAGACACAGGGAGAACACACCACACTCCTCACAGACAGTCACCCGGAGGAAACCCACGCAGACACAGGGAGAACACACCAAACTCCTCACAGACAGTCACCCGGAGGAAACCCACACAGACACAGGGAGAACACACCACACACCTCACAGACAGTCACCCGGAGGAAACCCACGCAGACACAGGGAGAACACACCAAACTCCTCACAGACAGTCACCCGGAGGAAACCCACGCAGACACAGGGAGAACACACCACACTCCTCACAGACAGTCACCCGGAGGAAACCCACGCAGACACAGGGAGAACACACCACACTCCTCACAGACAGTCACCCGGAGGAAACCCACACAGACACAGGGAGAACACATCACACACCTCACAGACAGTCACCCGGAGGAAACCCACGCAGACACAGGGAGAACACACCACACTCCTCACAGACAGTCACCCGGAGGAAACCCACGCAGACACGGAGAGAACACACCACACTCCTCACAGACAGTCACCCGGAGGAAACCCATGCAGACACAGGGAGCACACACCAAACTCCTCACAGACAGTCACCCGGAGGAAACCCACGCAGACACAGGGAGAACACACCACACTCCTCACAGACAGTCACCCGGAGGAAACCCACGCAGACACAGAGAGAACACACCACACTCCTCACAGACAGTCACCCAAAGGAAACCCACGCAGACACAGGGAGAACACACCACACTCCTCACAGACAGTCACCCGGAGGAAACCCACGCAGACACGGAGAGAACACACCACACTCCTCACAGACAGTCACCCGGAGGAAACCCACGCAGACACAGGGAGAACACACCACACTCCTCACAGACAGTCACCCGGAGGAAACCCACGCAGACACGGAGAGAACACACCACACTCCTCACAGACAGTCACCCGGAGGAAACCCACGCAGACACAGGGAGAACACACCAAACTCCTCACAGACAGTCACCCAAAGGAAACCCACGCAGACACAGGGAGAACACACCACACTCCTCACAGACAGTCACCCGGAGGAAACCCACGCAGACACGGAGAGAACACACCACACTCCTCACAGACAGTCACCCGGAGGAAACCCACGCAGACACAGGGAGAACACACCACACTCCTCACAGACAGTCACCCGGAGTGGAACCCACACAGACACAGGGAGAACACATCACACACCTCACAGACAGTCACTCGGAGGAAACCCACGCAGACACAGGGAGAACACACCACACTCCTCACAGACAGTCACCCGGAGGAAACCCACGCAGACACGGAGAGAACACACCACACTCCTCACAGACAGTCACCCGGAGGAAACCCATGCAGACACAGGGAGAACACACCACACTCCTCACAGACAGTCACCCGGAGGAAACCCACGCAGACGCAGGGAGAACACACCACACTCCTCACAGACAGTCACCCGGAGGAAACCCACACAGACACAGGGAGAACACACCACACACCTCACAGACAGTCACCCGGAGGAAACCCACGCAGACACAGGGAGAACACACCACACTCCTCACAGACAGTCACCCGGAGGAAACCCAAGCAGTCACAGGGAGAACACACCAAACTCCTCACAGACAGTCACCCGGAGGAAACCCACGCAGACACAGAGAGAACACATCACACTCCTCCCAGACAGTCACCCTGAGGAAACCCACGCAGACACAGGGAGAACACATCAAACTCCTTACAGACAGTCACCCGGAGGAAACCCACGCAGACACAGGGAGAACACATCACACTCCTCACAGACAGTCACCCGGAGGAAACAAACGCAGACACAGGGAGAACACACCACATACCTCACAGACAGTCACCCAGAGGAAACCCACGCAGACACAGGGAGAACACACCACACACCTCACAGACAGTCACCCGGAGGAAACCCACACAGACACAGGGAGAACACACCACACTCCTCACAGACAGTCACCCGGAGGAAACCCACGCAGACACAGGGAGAACACACCACACTCCTCACAGACAGTCACCCAAAGGAAACCCACGCAGACACAGGGAGAACACACCACACTCCTCACAGACAGTCACCCGGAGGAAACCCACGTAGACACAGGGAGAACACACCACACTCCTCACAGACAGTCACCCGGAGGAAACCCACGCAGACACAGGGAGAAAACACCACACTCCTCACAGACAGTCACCAGGAGGAAACCCACGCAGACACAGGGAGAACACACCACACACCTCACAGACAGTCACCCGGAGGAAACCCACGCAGACACAGGGAGAACACACCACACTCCTCACAGACAGTCACCCGGAGGAAACCCACGCAGACACAGGGAGAACACACCAAACTCCTCACAGACAGTCACCCGGAGGAAACCCACGCAGACACAGGGAGAACACACCACACTCCTCACAGACAGTCACCCGGAGGAAACCCACGCAGACACAGGGAGAACACACCACACTCCTCACAGACAGTCACCCGGAGGAAACCCACACAGACACAGGGAGAACACATCACACACCTCACAGACAGTCACCCGGAGGAAACCCACGCAGACACAGGGAGAACACACCACACTCCTCACAGACAGTCACCCGGAGGAAACCCACGCAGACACGGAGAGAACACACCACACTCCTCACAGACAGTCACCCGGAGGAAACCCATGCAGACACAGGGAGCACACACCAAACTCCTCACAGACAGTCACCCGGAGGAAACCCACGCAGACACAGGGAGAACACACCACACTCCTCACAGACAGTCACCCGGAGGAAACCCACGCAGACACAGAGAGAACACACCACACTCCTCACAGACAGTCACCCAAAGGAAACCCACGCAGACACAGGGAGAACACACCACACTCCTCACAGACAGTCACCCGGAGGAAACCCACGCAGACACGGAGAGAACACACCACACTCCTCACAGACAGTCACCCGGAGGAAACCCACACAGACACAGGGAGAACACACCACACACCTCACAGACAGTCACCCGGAGGAAACCCACGCAGACACAGGGAGAACACACCACACTCCTCACAGACAGTCACCCGGAGGAAACCCACGCAGACACAGGGAGAACACACCAAACTCCTCACAGACAGTCACCCGGAGGAAACCCACGCAGACACAGAGAGAACACATCACACTCCTCACAGACAGTCACCCAGAGGAAACCCACGCAGACACAGGGAGAACACATCAAACTCCTTACAGACAGTCACCCGGAGGAAACCCACGCAGACACAGGGAGAACACATCACACTCCTCACAGACAGTCACCCGGAGGAAACAAACGCAGACACAGGGAGAACACACCACACACCTCACAGACAGTCACCTGGAGGAAACCCACGCAGACACAGGGAGAACACACCACACTCCTCACAGACAGTCACCCGGAGGAAACCCACGCAGACACAGGGAGAACACACCACACACCTCACAGACAGTCACCCGGAGGAAACCCACGCAGACACAGGGAGAACACACCACACTCCTCACAGACAGTCACCCGGAGGAAACCCACGCAGACACAGGGAGAACACACCACACTCCTCACAGACAGTCACCCGGAGGAAACCCACACAGACACAGGGAGAACACACCACACACCTCACAGACAGTCACCCGGAGGAAACCCACGCAGACACAGGGAGAACACACCAAACTCCTCACAGACAGTCACCCGGAGGAAACCCACGCAGACACAGGGAGAACACACCACACTCCTCACAGACAGTCACCCGGAGGAAACCCACGCAGACACAGGGAGAACACACCACACTCCTCACAGACAGTCACCCGGAGGAAACCCACACAGACACAGGGAGAACACATCACACACCTCACAGACAGTCACCCGGAGGAAACCCACGCAGACACAGGGAGAACACACCACACTCCTCACAGACAGTCACCCGGAGGAAACCCACGCAGACACGGAGAGAACACACCACACTCCTCACAGACAGTCACCCGGAGGAAACCCATGCAGACACAGGGAGCACACACCAAACTCCTCACAGACAGTCACCCGGAGGAAACCCACGCAGACACAGAGAGAACACACCACACTCCTCACAGACAGTCACCCAAAGGAAACCCACGCAGACACAGGGAGAACACACCACACTCCTCACAGACAGTCACCCGGAGGAAACCCACGCAGACACAGGGAGAACACACCAAACTCCTCACAGACAGTCACCCGGAGGAAACCCACGCAGACACGGAGAGAACACACCACACTCCTCACAGACAGTCACCCGGAGGAAACCCACGCAGACACAGGGAGAACACACCACACTCCTCACAGACAGTCACCCGGAGGAAACCCACGCAGACACGGAGAGAACACACCACACTCCTCACAGACAGTCACCCGGAGGAAACCCACGCAGACACAGGGAGAACACACCACACTCCTCACAGACAGTCACCCGGAGTGGAACCCACACAGACACAGGGAGAACACATCACACACCTCACAGACAGTCACCCGGAGGAAACCCACGCAGACACAGGGAGAACACACCACACTCCTCACAGACAGTCACCCGGAGGAAACCCACGCAGACACGGAGAGAACACACCACACTCCTCACAGACAGTCACCCGGAGGAAACCCACACAGACACAGGGAGAACACACCACACTCCTCACAGACAGTCACCCGGAGGAAACCCACGCAGACACAGGGAGAACACACCAAACTCCTCACAGACAGTCACCCGGAGGAAACCCACGCAGACACGGAGAGAACACACCACACTCCTCACAGACAGTCACCCGGAGGAAACCCACGCAGACACAGGGAGAACACACCACACTCCTCACAGACAGTCACCCGGAGGAAACCCACGCAGACACGGAGAGAACACACCACACTCCTCACAGACAGTCACCCGGAGGAAACCCACGCAGACACAGGGAGAACACACCACACTCCTCACAGACAGTCACCCGGAGTGGAACCCACACAGACACAGGGAGAACACATCACACACCTCACAGACAGTCACCCGGAGGAAACCCACGCAGACACAGGGAGAACACACCACACTCCTCACAGACAGTCACCCGGAGGAAACCCACGCAGACACGGAGAGAACACACCACACTCCTCACAGACAGTCACCCGGAGGAAACCCATGCAGACACAGGGAGCACACACCAAACTCCTCACAGACAGTCACCCGGAGGAAACCCACACAGACACAGGGAGAACACACCACACTCCTCACAGACAGTCACCCGGAGGAAACCCACGCAGACACAGAGAGAACACACCACACTCCTCACAGACAGTCACCCAAAGGAAACCCACGCAGACACAGGGAGAACACACCACACTCCTCACAGACAGTCACCCGGAGGAAACCCACGCAGACACGGAGAGAACACACCACACTCCTCACAGACAGTCACCCGGAGGAAACCCACGCAGACACAGGGAGAACACACCAAACTCCTCACAGACAGTCACCCGGAGGAAACCCACGCAGACACGGAGAGAACACACCACACTCCTCACAGACAGTCACCCGGAGGAAACCCACGCAGACACAGGGAGAACACACCAAACTCCTCACAGACAGTCACCCAAAGGAAACCCACGCAGACACAGGGAGAACACACCACACTCCTCACAGACAGTCACCCGGAGGAAACCCACGCAGACACGGAGAGAACACACCACACTCCTCACAGACAGTCACCCGGAGGAAACCCACGCAGACACAGGGAGAACACACCACACTCCTCACAGACAGTCACCCGGAGGAAACCCACGCAGACACAGGGAGAACACACCACACTCCTCACAGACAGTCACCCGGAGGAAACCCACGCAGACACAGGGAGAACACACCACTCTCCTCACAGACAGTCACCCGGAGGAAACCCACACAGACACAGGGAGAACACACCACACACCTCACAGACAGTCACCCGGAGGAAACCCACGCAGACACAGGGAGAACACACCAAACTCCTCACAGACAGTCACCCGGAGGAAACCCACGCAGACACAGGGAGAACACACCACACTCCTCACAGACAGTCACCCGGAGGAAACCCACGCAGACACAGGGAGAACACACCACACTCCTCACAGACAGTCACCCGGAGGAAACCCACACAGACACAGGGAGAACACATCACACACCTCACAGACAGTCACCCGGAGGAAACCCACGCAGACACAGGGAGAACACACCACACTCCTCACAGACAGTCACCCGGAGGAAACCCACGCAGACACGGAGAGAACACACCACACTCCTCACAGACAGTCACCCGGAGGAAACCCATGCAGACACAGGGAGCACACACCAAACTCCTCACAGACAGTCACCCGGAGGAAACCCACGCAGACACAGGGAGAACACACCACACTCCTCACAGACAGTCACCCGGAGGAAACCCACGCAGACACAGAGAGAACACACCACACTCCTCACAGACAGTCACCCGGAGGAAACCCACGCAGACACAGGGAGAACACACCACACTCCTCACAGACAGTCACCCAAAGGAAACCCACGCAGACACAGGGAGAACACACCACACTCCTCACAGACAGTCACCCGGAGGAAACCCACGCAGACACGGAGAGAACACACCACACTCCTCACAGACAGTCACCCGGAGGAAACCCACGCAGACACAGGGAGAACACACCAAACTCCTCACAGACAGTCACCCGGAGGAAACCCACGCAGACACGGAGAGAACACACCACACTCCTCACAGACAGTCACCCGGAGGAAACCCACGCAGACACAGGGAGAACACACCAAACTCCTCACAGACAGTCACCCAAAGGAAACCCACGCAGACACAGGGAGAACACACCACACTCCTCACAGACAGTCACCCGGAGGAAACCCACGCAGACACGGAGAGAACACACCACACTCCTCACAGACAGTCACCCGGAGGAAACCCACGCAGACACGGAGAGAACACACCACACTCCTCACAGACAGTCACCCGGAGGAAACCCACGCAGACACAGGGAGAACACACCACACTCCTCACAGACAGTCACCCGGAGTGGAACCCACACAGACACAGGGAGAACACATCACACACCTCACAGACAGTCACCCGGAGGAAACCCACGCAGACACAGGGAGAACACACCACACTCCTCACAGACAGTCACCCGGAGGAAACCCATGCAGACACAGGGAGCACACACCAAACTCCTCACAGACAGTCACCCGGAGGAAACCCACGCAGACACAGGGAGAACACACCACACTCCTCACAGACAGTCACCCGGAGGAAACCCACGCAGACACAGAGAGAACACACCACACTCCTCACAGACAGTCACCCAAAGGAAACCCACGCAGACACAGGGAGAACACACCACACTCCTCACAGACAGTCACCCGGAGGAAACCCACGCAGACACGGAGAGAACACACCACACTCCTCACAGACAGTCACCCGGAGGAAACCCACGCAGACACAGGGAGAACACACCAAACTCCTCACAGACAGTCACCCGGAGGAAACCCACGCAGACACGGAGAGAACACACCACACTCCTCACAGACAGTCACCCGGAGGAAACCCACGCAGACACAGGGAGAACACACCAAACTCCTCACAGACAGTCACCCAAAGGAAACCCACGCAGACACAGGGAGAACACACCAAACTCCTCACAGACAGTCACCCGGAGGAAACCCACGCAGACACGGAGAGAACACACCACACTCCTCACAGACAGTCACCCGGAGGAAACCCACGCAGACACAGGGAGAACACACCACACTCCTCACAGACAGTCACCCGGAGTGGAACTTGAATCCACAACCTCTAGGACCCTGGAGCTGTGTGAATGCTACAACACCTGCTGCCCACTAGCATATAGTTATTAATTGATAGTACTGTAATATGTTATGTACAGTGTGCCCCAGTCTTACATCTCACTCAGAGATATGTTTACAATGCAGTGCTTGAATTAGTGTGTAATATGCACTGCTCCACTTATTGTGTGAAGTTTGTAATGCTTGATGTAGTGTGCAGTATGCGACACTGCATTTGGGACACAGCCACTGCTCTGTTGTTTTTTTTAAAGCTGTGCGTAGTGACGCTCCGGCCAGTTTTCCCGATATTCCTAATCCTAATTATCCTAAACGACCAGCAGCGCTCAGAGTCCTGCTGCAGCTGCCTGAGATGTTTTATTACAGCAGGCAGATGGTGAACAGCAGCGCTGAGTACTGCGACCCCATGCAGTTGTTCCTTCAAGCATGGCTCCAGTCTTTATCCCCGGCCCTTCCCCCCTCGCCCCTCTCAGTCCCCCTCCCCCGTCCCGTCCCAAGCAGAGGGGTGAAAAACAAAAGAGTTTGAACCGAGCCACCTGCTCCGGACAGAGAGAGAGAGAGAGAGAGAGAGAGAGAGAGAGAGAAGGAAGGAGAGCAAGAGAGAGAGAGAAACATGGGGAGAGAGAGAGAGAGAGAAGGAAGGAGAGCAAGAGAGAGAGAGAAACATGGGGAGAGAGAGAGAGAGAGAGAGAAGATTGAGAAATGGAGAGAAAGAAGGAAGGAGAGCAAGAGAGAGAGAGAAACATATGGGGGAGAGAGAGAGAGAGAGAGAGAGAGAGAGAGAGATTAGGCCTGAGATTACAGCGGCCTGATTGTGTTTGCGATCCGCGGGGCGCGTCACGCTTGATCAAATTATGAGCGAGGGACTCTGTGGACCAATGGAGATGGAAATGGGTTTTATTTGCGGGGTGTTCTCTGATAAAACTGCTGGACTCTGGATTTCCATAGTAGAGCAGGCATTAGGGACGCCTCGTACAGTTCCCCAGTAACTCTGGGAGTGGGGTGTGTGTGTGTGTGTGTGTGGGGGGGGGGGGGCGGGGGGGGGCTGGGATGGAGGATCTGTGCCAGATGGAGGTCCATGAATAAAAGATTACAGAAAAAGACTCTATTTTGGTGTATGGCTCTAAGCCTTACTATAGTTATCAGTGTGTCATAGCGTGCAGTAGCTGTGCTGCTTGTAGGGGAGGGGAGATATTGATTTTCTACTGTTATGGCAATGTCTGTGACCTTTCGGGCCTGCGATTCCCCACTGCTGGACGAATTAGCAGCAATCTGCTCAGATCCAGATCCAGTGACAGTTCTCACAAGACTCTCAAGCTTTCTTGCTGTAATCTGGAATCAAGGCCATAGATAAGGGCACGTGTTGAAATAAAAAAATTTGAGAGCGCAAAGACGAGGTAAAACAGCAAAACAGACACAACAAGTAGCTTTAAGTATAAACTGAGAAAAGGAGAATGGAGAAAAAAGAGAAATGAGAGAAAACGGCTAAAAATCAGAGCCTCTGCTCCTCACTGCTGTGCGCTCGGGGTCGGGGTGAACAGCGTACGGCTCATTATCATTTAAAGGAACAGGCGCTGAAACCGGCCGCTCTGAACACTGCTGTTTGATCCTTGTGGTTTTTTGACTAAATCAGGTCTGAACTGTGTTCCCCTTTAAAACCCCAACAAGTTTCATATGGAAAAAACAGTCTAGGGACTACTTTTTCTCACAACGGTCTGCACGTATCCCTCCACCAGGAATGGAAATCACCCTCTCGAACGATCATAAAACAATGTCTCCAGCACCAGGCAGCGTATCGTGACCATACTGTGTACAAACTGTTTGTGAGAGCTCTTGAAGCTTTAGAAGTCTTCAGACGCCGGGTTCCTATAACTTTTCTTGATGACTTTGCTCACCACATATTTCAAAACAATGGTGAAATGACAAGTGCAAAGGCAAGGCAAGGCAAGGCAAGGCAAGTTTATTTATAGAGCACCTTTCATACAGAAGCAATTCAAAGTGCTTTACAGAAAAAGAAATTACATTAAAAGCCAGAGTAAAATCATAAATTCCAATAAGACAATTACATAAAAAGAGTAAAATGATTAAAACAATTTAAAATGACAATAAATGAAAAGAAATAAAAGAAATAAAATGCCGTTACAGAAAAGTGCAGAATATTTTAAACTGAGCTGTAAGCCTGCTCAAACAAGAGAGTTTTAAGTCTTGATTTAAATGTGTCTAACGTTGGGGCACTTCTAATATTCTCAGACAGCTGGTTCCATTTAAAAGTGGCATAGTAGCTAAATGCTGCCTCTCCATGTTTAGTTTTGACCCGAGGCAGGACTAACTGACTAGTTCCTAAAGATCTGAGATCTCTGCTCGGCTCATATCTCTGTAGCAGATCTGATAAATACGCTGGTCCTACCCCATTGAGACATTTATAAACCAGTAATAACACCTTAAAGTCTATTCTATAACAGACTGGTATCCAGTGTAAGGATTTGAGGATGGGGGTGATATGATCTCTTCTTTTGCTCCGAGTGAGAACTCTGGCAGCTGCATTTTGAATCAGCTGAAGCTGTTTAATGGTCTTTTTTGGAAGTCCAGCTAAGAGACCATTACAGTAATCAATCCTGCTAGAAATAAAAGCATGGATAAGTTTCTCTAGGTCTGGTTTAGTCAGAAAATCTCTAATCTTACTGATGTAAGACAAAGGTCTCATTCAGACTTTACAAAGAGCTTGACCGTTTTTGTCGGAGCATTTGTCGGCTCAACAAGAGCGGTGAAGGTCTCGAAGGCTGACTCACTCCCTGACTCACTGTCTAATGAATCATTGCTTTAAAATGACTCTTAAATGAATGACTTTACTGTGATTCACCGTTA
Organism: Hoplias malabaricus; assembly: GCF_029633855.1. Classification (NCBI taxonomy): domain Eukaryota; kingdom Metazoa; phylum Chordata; class Actinopteri; order Characiformes; family Erythrinidae; genus Hoplias; species Hoplias malabaricus. The sequence goes on from NC_089817.1 coordinate 28,281,898, forward strand.
AAGTCAACACCAAGTGGAGACACATCCCTTCTATAGTGTAATGTGTTTCCAAGTGAAATGCAGCATCAGTGACTGTCTTTAAGCTGAGGAGTTTTGTTTGTGACAGGTGGTGTATGTACGAGGGGGAGGTGAAACCTGATATTACTGGTTAAACTACCCCACTCCAGTGAAAAATCAAGGGTTTAGCTTTGTTAGCGTGTTTCTTTATCCTGGAAGACTCATCATGAGTGAAATAAGTGGTCAGAGGGCTTTGAAGCACATAATGCAGTTTCTGCAATCCTGAGCCCAGAGCAGCAACAACAAAGACTCTGTTCTCGCTGTTACATGTCAGTGAGGCATCACAATGATTCGGAAGCAGTAATTTTAAGGTAAAAATGTTACCTAATGTTGATTTAATCAGTGACTAGAGGGGGACTTTAACTGGTTTTGCAGTAAATGAGTGACTGTATAAACGACTACAAGTTTATGAGAAATAAAGTGTCATTCATTCATTATCTGTAACCCTTATCCAGTTCAGGGTCGCCGTGGGTCCAGAGCCTACCTGGAATCATTGGGCGCAAGGCGGGAATACACACTGGAGGGGGCGCCAGTCCTTCACAGGGCAACACACACACATTCACTCACACACTCACACCTACGGACACTTTTGAGTTGCCAATCCACCTACCAACGTGTGTTTTAGACCGTAGGAGGAAACCCACGCAGACACAGGGAGAACACACCACACTCCTCACAGACAGTCACCCGGAGGAAACCCATGCAGACACAGGGAGAATACACCACACTCCTCACAGACAGTCACCCGGAGGAAACAAACGCAGACACAGGGAGAACACACCACACTCCTCACAGAGTCACCCGGAGGAAACCCACGCAGACACAGGGAGAACACACCACTCCTCACAGACAGTCACCCGGAGGAAACCCGCGCAGACACAGGGAGAACACACCACACTCCTCACAGACAGTCACCCGGAGGAAACCCATGTAGACACAGGGAGAACACACCACACTCCTCACAGACAGTCACCTGGAGCAGGACTTGAACGCAAAACCTGCAGGTCCCTGGAGCTGTGTGACAGAGACACCGTGCCACCCTTAACGTTACCTGTATGGATAATATGTAGTAAAGACTTTTGAAAATAAAGCTAGCTAGTTAATGTTGTGTAGGTGTTCTAGTCATCAGAGATAGTTACGCTAACTGTGATTAGCAGGGTTCAGACGTTGAGTTATATTTGAGTTCAGAAATCCACTTTCATCTGCAAGAGAGGACTGTGGGAAAACTAAGTCCAGCAGCGGAGGGCTGGTTCCTACAGGGTGTTTGGTGAGGGGAAAAGAGCAAAGGCTGGTGAGTATGAATGGAGTCTTTATTCCACACATACCTGAACCAGTGAGCAGTGACCAAAGGCCACAGTCCTCAGAACGAGACGCCTCAGATTCTCCCACAATTACCCCACAGAGCCGGACACTTTAATCAGGAACCCAGGCCATGAGAATGAGAAATAATACCCATCCATGGCCTTGGCTACAGTCAGAAATCACAGCTGGTTAACATCCAAGTCAGTGTACTTTGATAGCGAAGGATTTCTATAGTATTTTGAACATTGGGTATTGGCAATTCAAAACCTTGTTAGGCATCTTTAACTGTCCAAAGCTGGATGACTTTTTGTTCCACTTGCAGCAGATGCTTGGTATAGCCCTTAGGTTCTTGTGCAGCTGCTCCAGAGAACAGTCCACCTCCACCAACCAAAAATATCCAGCCGACAGTGTCCTTTGATGAAATAGGATATGAGCTACCGCCTCACTTTACACCTACAAGGACCAACGAGGTAGGTGTGTGTGTGTAACAGAGTGGAGAGTGTTCAAAAACTCTAGCAGCTACTGCTGTGTCTGATCCACTTCCACTTTCTAAGTGCAACAGACCAACCCCAACCCAAATAAAATACCTGTTATGTGGGTGTCCTCACCATTACATTCAATCATTATCTGTAATCCAGTTCAGGGTCACGGTGGGTCCAGAGCCTACCTGGAATCATTGGCCGCAAGGCGGGAATACACCCTGGAGGGGGCGTCAGTCCTTCACGGGGCAACACACATTCTCACACTCACAGACACTTTTGAGTCACCAATCCACCGACTGTGTGAGGAAATCGGAGCATCCGGAGGAAACCCACGCAGACACAGGGAGAACACACCACACTCCTCACAGACAGTCACCCGGAGAAAAGCCACGCAGACACAGGGAGAACACACCACACTCCTCACAGACAATCACCCAGAGCGGGAATCGAACCCACAACCTCCAGGCTCCTGGACCCGTGTGACTGCGACACTAATCTGCTGCGCCACCGTGCCGCCCCTGACTGTTGAAGCATTGTAGTGTGTTTCTTCTGTAAAAATTAAACAAATACAAAAAAAAAAAAACCCACACAGGACCATCATGTTTTATAGTTTTCTTTTATTTAGACAACCCAAATAAAAGGCACATAAAACATTGCGCATGTTTACATAATTATTTCTGACAAACATACATTTAAAAAAAATGTAGGAATGTTTTCCTTTCTGCTACTCAGAAAGCCTAGTCTTCATATATATACAAAATTACCATTGTTAATGTTCTAATACAAAAGTTTTGTTTTTTTATTTATTTAATTTTTTTATTTTTTATAAAAAAAAGGTTATCTTGCTCCTGTCTTCTTTCTATTTTGTACTGAAACTACCACGTCCTCAGAGCTAAACTGCTTTTGTACAAAGATATACATTCAACTGCCTTCACAGGGGTCCGAAATCTTCTGATTCACCGAGTGAATCAAAAACAGCGGCTAATTCATACAGGTCAAAAATTCATTGCATTTCAACACGGGTTCAAATTTGGCAAATCAGAGGCAATTGTAATGCATCGGTTTTGTTTATTTCCTTTTTCAAAAGATGCATAAAAGCAATACTTTCTCTCCTTTTCCGCAGACGCTTTCTTTGATACTAAACTCAGGAAAGAAAGAACAATCACATGCATGTGTTTCTTGTCTTTTGTCGGTGATGGAACATAATGCCTTGCGTAAAGTGGGCGATGATCAGAGCCCGCTCCACGTAACCGTAGAAGGACAAACTACCAGAAAAAAAAACAAAACAAAAAAACTAAAGTTAGTGTTTTCACTATTTTCAAGCACTCACTTCCTCACAAAAGTTCACACGTCGTTCCGCTGTGGCGTCGGGCCACGTCACGTGATCACACGCTTCAGTCACGTGATCACCAAAACAAAAACGAGAAAGCAAAACAAAAAATAACACGAAGCTGTGCACCAACAGTGGTCAACACAGTGTACCAAGTATCACATTGGCAGGGCTCAGAACCCTCGTAGTGACAGTGGACGCGCCACGCAAGTCACGTCCTTGTAAAATAAAGTGTGTTCTCCTAAGTAGTTAAACTCCTGAGTCCAAATGTAGGCAGACCAGCAGAGGGACCATCGCCCAAGGCAGTGGTGCTCTTCCAGAATCGCTCCCAATAAATTCCTTGTTATTTGAGACCGAGGGCAAGTCCTGGGCCTGTGGTGGGCCTCTTTTTTTTTATTTTAGAGAGAGAGAGAGAGAGAGAGAGAGAGAGAGAGAGAGAGACTACTCCGAAAGGCACTGCAGAGACTTAAGGAGGAAGAAGAGAAACCCCTGCAGCAGCCTGGACACAGTCAATGGAGTCAAATTAAGGACCAAGATGGAAGCATTCCATAAATAATGGACGGTGAAATCAGTCGTGGTTTAAGTTCTTGGGTTCCTGCTTTGAAAGGGAGAACCTCCCCCTCTCAGGAAAAATAATAATAATAATAATAAAAAAGGGAGAAATATATTTACAAAGTAACACAAAAAGGCTTCGTCATCCAAAGGATAAAGAAATGAACAGTTTACTGGTTTTAACTGGGAACATTTCCTGAGCAGAAAGTTCACACTAACAGGATCCGTGGGTTTCAAATAAAAGAACAAATACGTAAAGACCATAATTAAGATTAAAAACAAGGGTATAAAACACTACATGCTAATTTCTGTCAACTTGATAATAAAACTTTAGAGGTGCAGCTTGTGCCAACCACTAGATGGCCCTGTTATATCTAGGCTGGTTACCTAACTCTCGCAACTTTGATCTTTGATAATACTGTCTCGTCTTTTTTTTTTGTCTTTTTTTTCCACAAGGGATATGCTTTCAGTGCAAGATTCCTCTGTTCTGGTTTTTAAAAAAAATTAATAATAATAATAAAATCATGAGTAAACAAAGCACACCCCAGCCATCCTCAATAAACAAGAGCACAACAAAATGAACAACGATAACAGTCATGATCAACAGCGTCCTAACACTGCGGCTAAAAAAAAAAAAAAGAAATATATTTAACAATTCACAACTGTAGTTGGTGAGAACACAAAGAAAAGAAAAGGAAAACAAAAGCCAGCGTAGGCAACTGTACGAGATACAGTCACTGTACCTCAAATCAAACTTAATACCCACCCCATTCCTTAAAACCCAAATACATTTAAAAAGTGAAAGCCTTTGTCCCTTTTGAACTCGTTTCCTAAAAAAATTAAATACTGATTAGCTACAGCTAATGAACTCCCATCGCTCCGGAAAGATAACTGCTGAGAGGAATTTAAAAAAAAAAAACAAGATGAAGGGCAATATATATTTTAAAATCAGCACTTATTGCAATCGTCTTTTTGAAAACTTCATCGGTCAAGGTCTGCGTGCTCAGAGTCGCTTTAAAAAACAAAACAAAAATAAGTCTCCCTCAGGATGTTGAACTGCGCATGACGAAAAATAAAAATCACTTGTTCACTTCAGAACTCCTTCAGAGGGAGGGTGGAAAAAACTCTAATCAAAAAACAACCAACAACAAAAACTCTTAAACGTGTATAAAACTCCATCAGCTCATCGAGATTTGCTTGCGTTGCAGCTGCTTGTCTTCAACCACACTGCAAGAGTAAACACTCTCTGTGGGTCACGTGGGGCAGGAGGGCGTCGTTCGGCTGGTAAAGAGAATCAGGTCGAAGTCGGGGGGGTGGGGGCGGGGCTTGAGTTCCGTCTTGATTACCAGGGAGGTGAGGAAGGCAGAACTTGGGACAGAAAAGGCATGCTCTCCATGGGCCTCATGGCGATGTTGAGGGGCCCGGCGATGTTCATGGGCATGGGCGTGGTGATGGCCACCGGGTGGGCGATGTTCATGGGTGCGGTCGCGGGGATGTTGACCGAGGCGATGTTGACCGGCCCTGTGATGGTGACCGGGTGCTGCAGGCTGACCGGGGACGTGAGGTTCACCGTGTTGGTGGTGATGCTCATCTGCGCTGCGATGGTGACGGGGTTGCTGACATTGCCACGGTTCATCGCTGTGGTGATGGAGGCGGAGGAGGTGATGGGCGTGACCGAGGCGGAGTTGCACACTTCATTGTTGTCTGTGATGAAACAAACACAGAAAAAGGAGGCGACAAACAGGGAACATGTTAAAGGTGTGGCTTTCGGTTCTTCCCATTCCCACCCAGTCCCCGTCTTTTACACTTTTATTGAAGTGTAAATAAAATGAGATGTGTATTTAATAATAGATATTGCATATTCAATCTCTCTCTGATCTCAACAATTTGACTGCTCAATTGTCCTCAAGACTTCCAACTTCTTTTTCTGATGGACTGACATCAGGAAGCCCTTACAATTTTGTTCATTTGTCTGAGGGACCCATAAGTGTGGTTCAAAACCCACTGATTTACAGAGTGGCAGAGCACAGACAATGTTTTTAGACCACATATCAATCCAAATCACACAAACCTTTGCTGAACTTCTCTAAAGCATTTAAACAGTGAGGAGAAGCAGAGAATTAAAAGAATAAAACAAAATAAAAAAGGTATTTAGCAGATCATGTGTGTGTGCCTTTTCCCCCGTGCCCTGGGTTGGTGTTTCACATGAATCTACGTCTTTACCTTTCCGCAGCCCTGAGGAGTTCCACTGCCAGTCTCCTATTCAGAAATACAGACACAGAGTGTTATGATGGCCAGCCGGCCAGGGCTGAGGCCGGGAGTCTTGGTGCCCCCCTCTGGCTAGATGCACAAAGCGGCCTCGTTAGAGCAGAGCGAGGGGCACGTGATATCACCCTACACCAGGCTTGGCCCAGGAGCCAGGGGGCTTAATACAACTGCAAGTGTTGCCATGTCATTACAGTCAGCACAGCCATGCCATGCAGAAAAAAACAAACTACATAGGTTTCTTTCTATACAAGTGGCTGGTCAACTGATTAAACCAGAGCCCAGAACTAGTTTGATATACGTGTGCAATAACTGAGCAGGAGGTAATGCAATAAAATGAAGTGGTACGTCATGAAAGAGCCTGGAAGCATCATGGTCTAATTCCAATATGTTAAAATATGCTAACGAGAGGATTAAGAAGATTGGGAAAACAGAACACGTCGGCGGTTGTGTTTCCAACTTGTTTGAGATGTCGGCGTTTCACAGCTAAAAAGATAGATGGCGTTAAACAAAAACAAACAAACAAACAAAAAAAAGCATGTGGCAGGAGCAAGCAGAACTTCACAGCAGAGGTTTTATAGCAGCTTAGTTCCTGTGACAAGTTCAGGAGAAAGAACCACATCTGAGGTAGCTCCACTGGCGTGAAACCATCAGCTAAGCTACCCCTGCTCCACTATAACGTTCTTCTTGGAGCCACGGGCTAGTGTTAGCTTAGCAAACAGGCTGTAGCAACTTCACACACCACAGCACCAAGTTCAGCTCCAGCTCCAATGATGCAACACGGACGCAAGTTTAAAGGATAAAGCCTAGCACTAAAGTAAACAGCTCCACTTCATTCTCCTTATCACTCTTCTGCATTTATCCGTTACGGTTGTTTTAGTTTCCCCTCCTCAGCTCGGTCTGTTTAAACACAGAGGGCTGTGTTCCCCTTTTGGCGACAAGTGAAAAGGTAGAAGGGGTCAGGTTTGGTAATTGGGAACAGAAGTGTTTAACATTTACGTAATTGTGCACAGTCATATATCTTTATATTCGTAGTGAGTGTAAAGGTTTGAGGATGCTCCTGTGTCACTTTAAAGGCTAAGCAGCAGCGATATGAAAGTGTCAAACAAATAAATAAAGTGGAATTTGAGTTCCTAACTTGTGTTTATTGATCGTCAGAAAACATGTTATTTCTTACTAATTCAAGGAATAAGGTTTAAAAGACCGTTGGTTATCCGTAGTGCTCATTTCACTGGCGCTTTTCCAACAATATGGGCATGTAAGGACACCAACGAAAGGTGTTCAAGAGCCTCTGTAACATGGAGGTAAACAGGGTAAGGACACTCACTTCGCCTGTTTTAATTGGTGTTAGTTAACGTTAGCTTGACTCGCTAAACTCGGTGGCTCAGATTATACTCGGCTACGTAGCTGCATTACGGAGGTTTATAGTGTCGGATGAATTCGAGTTCGACTTCGATCACATTTACAAGAATAACGGTACCTCTACATTTGAGTTTAGCTTATTGCTAGGCTATTGTCATGAATAATGTTGGTTATTTAGCTAGATACTGTCATAACAGTCAGTCATAACGGTGTTTTACCGCGGCGTTGTTCAACTGTTGTCCACCAGTGACGTCACGGTCGCGTTCGAGAATTTCCGTAGCGAGCTTGGGTTTTTCCGTCAATTTAATAAAATTGTCAGTTTTAAAGCAAATTAAGCTGCTATTTTCATTTTAATTCATACTTATATCTGTCAGTAACTACAATAATGTGAAATATTCATGGAGGTCCATTAAGTGGTGCTTAGCCTTTAAGAACTTTCCTTACCACGATACATACACAAACGGTATCAAGGTTTTCTTATGCTTTAAAATATGACTGAAATGACAGACAGACAGACTAACAGTTAACACATAAGCATGGCAATCAGTGCACATCAAGATGGTCCAAACAGAAGCATAAACTGCAGGAGGTGAATGTTACAGGTCTATTACAATCACAGGCATCAAAACACAGTGAAGAACTCATTTTGGTGGCACAACATTCAAGTCAGACATTAAAAGGTTAACATGAAAAACAGAAGGAATGGCTTTATGGATGGAACGAGTGGAAGAAAGGAACTACTCTACATGGTTTAATAAAGAGAAATTTGAAGCAATGCCAAAAACGGGTGCAATTTGGTGACCAAGCTATTGTCAACACACCCATCCACGCATGAGAAAGCCACAATCAGCACCATGGCACTCAGCAGTGACCTGGTTTAATAGGTATCCGCGGATAACCTTTTGAATGATCTTTTAAAATGCGAAGCACATAGGTTTCTAATGAATCTAATCTATCCAGCTGCACTAAGGAACGGACAGAATCAGACACAGCGTGCAGTCCAAAGCCACTCCATCAAACTGCAGGATAGACTTGAGCAGATGTTCTATAAAGCCACTATTCAGACGCAGTCCGTCGCTGCCCTTCTGTATGTACAATCAGGGCTGCAACAAATATTAAATAAATCACTGAATTATTTAAAAGCAGGAAAGTCGGTCAAACAACAGACACATTTACCACACTGTAATGGAACCATGCGCTTCTGTGGTGAAAGAAGATGAATCTAAACTGTAGTTAGTTATTTGCAGCATGCAGATGCTAGCGTTTCACACTGTTCAGTCTGTAGACAAGCAGTAAACAACGCCCATTATTGTATTGTTTAGCCAAGTTGCTCATAAGATGACAACCGCAGTCAGCTAAGGTCCTGGTCTGTGTGGGACACCAATCTCCCACTGCCAAGCTGCTTTAGTTTAAGACGTACAAGTGCAATGCAGTTTATAGGAGACAAAAGAAAGGTCTGCAGCAAACGTAGACGCTACAAGCTATCCGAACTCTAAGCCTATTACAGATTCTGATGTTCAAAGTTACCGTGCTAGCTTTCAGCTGAGCAAGTTGTTTCTTTTGCCCCTAAAAATGGTAACAGAGGGGGCTGGAGAAAGGAAAAACTTTAAAGTGTGCCCCGAGGCGCTTCGTAGACACTGCTAATCCAAATCAGAGCAATTCACAACAGGCCTGAGGATGCAGTCGACTCTGATGCATCAGGAAAGGTGTGCTCTCAAAGAAAAAAAGAACTATGGTAGTTATCAAATTTCTGCTAACCCAGAATCAGGTCTTCAAGCTGCGATTCATTCTTCTAAAAGACAGATTTATGACTAAACAGCGTTCGCAAGAAACATGAGGAGACCCGAAGCATCGTACACAAGGTAATGATCCAGTTGTAAAGGCCAAAAGCAGCTTCAGTAATGTTCATTTTATGTGGACTCATGTTTGATTTATGTCGTTCATGACGAGGCAAGTTTGTGTGTTTCAAACATTCCAGAGAGATCTTTTCCAAATACTCAAGACCTGTTTACGATCCAAAATCCTGAACTTCAAACCAATCCTGACCATCGAACTATCCACTGGGACTTCAGTGGGCGAATGTGCTCAACAACCAAAGAGACACAGCATTGCGAAGAGGAGACATGGAACTAACCTACGCCAGAATGAAGTGGATATTAGTAGATGTTGAGCTAGTCGTTAGGATCTACATGACCGATCCCTCATCATAACGGGTATTGTAGGAGTCACCACGTGCAGGAAGGCTGATACGGGACCACCACTTATCAGCTCCCCCACTTGGGTCTCTTTGAATACCTGAGGTTGGAGGCTCGGAGAGGATGGTGCACTTACCTTTGTTGCAGGAGTTATTGAAGTTGGTCTGGCCGTGCGTCTTTAAATGGCTGGTGATGTAGGCGGCGCTGAGCATCTTGCCACAGATGTTGCAGGTGACCTTCCCTTCGTGTCGGATCATGTGCGAGCGCAGTCTGTCTTTGGTGGCAAAGGCAGAAGTGCAGGCCTGAAGATACGTGGAGAATCTGGTCATTACTACAGCAGTACTCCTAAGTACATCATTAGGCTGCATGTGTTGGTTTATTCATGAGGTCAGAGGTTTAAGCCTGTTCTGGAGCACACAGCTTTGTATCATCAACATATATTGTCATTGGAGCTCATCACTAAGTCACCCTGATTCAAATAAAAGAGGGCAAGGGTGGCAGGAGGCTACTGTGTATGCGAAGGAGATGAAAATAAACCTTTACCGTTACTTGGCATTTGAATGGTCTCTCTGAGGAATGCACATGCTTGACATGGCAACTGAGATGATCAGGCCTGAGGAAGGAGATATAAACAGGTAAGAGAGAGATGCTTTCGGAATAAAAACGAGAACATCACAATTAATCTCTGTTCCTAGCTGACTAGCCCTGTCACAGCCATTACATTAGCGACTTATCGTAAAACATTTAGGCATTTCCTCCATAATTTTGGCTGACCTCAGTATCACCATTTGTGATTTGCTTAAGAATGAACACCACCAGTATTTTAGCCACTTGATCTTTGCTAATCTCTGATTTTATCTGGTCTCCACGCTGGAACCATTATGTAGATTTGTTTGAAAATTGGTTTTATTTATTTAGGATGTTAAAACGTATTTTAGATTCCAATTCCAATGTCTGAATATTCTTAATAACCATTCATTCATTCATTATCTGTAACCCTTATCCAGTTCTGGGTCACGGTGGGTCCAGAGCCTACCTGGAATCATTGGGCGCAAGGCGGGAACACACCCTGGAGGGGGCGCCAGTCCTTCACAGGGCAACACACTCACACATTCACTCAGACTCACACCTACAGACCCTTTTGAGTCACCAATCCACCTACCAACGTGTGTTTTTGAACTGTGGGAGGAAACCGGAGCACCCGGAGGAAACCCACTCAGACACAGGGAGAACACACCACACTCCTCACTGACAGTCACCCGGAGGAAACCCACGCAGACACAGAGAGAACACACCACACTCCTCACAGACAGTCACCCGGAGGAAACCCACGCAGACACAGAGAGAACACACCACACTCCTCACAGACAGTCACCCGGAGGAAACCCACGCAGACACAGAGAGAACACACCACACTCCTCACAGACAGTCACCCGGAGCAGGAATCGAAGCCACAACCTCCAAGCCCCTGGAGCTGTGTGACTGCAACACCTACCTGCTGCGCTCTCTTAATAACCAAATTATTAATAAAAAAATCTTGTTCTTCAAAAGGGGTGTAACTATATGATGATATTATATTATTGTTATATCAGTGTTACTAAATGACAATAATATCGTTTATTGCGATATCAATCACACAAAATGCCTATTGCGACAGGCCAGAAGATGACTGCTTAAAAACCGAACATCGGATTGATCTGGATGATATTTACTTGGGAAGAACAAAACCTGTGAGCGACGTTGGACGTATATTAGAGTTGAACCATTAGAGAGCACATCTATTTGTGACTTCTTAACAGATGTTTTATCACTTTCCATTATGCTAATAGAGCTTCCCACATCTGTACACCTCCAACTCGACCATCAAATCCAGCTTAACGCTATTAGCTTTCCTCCGCTTTCTGAAAGCATCCAGATTCCAAAACCACCTGCTGTCTCACGGCTGAGCCAGACAAGTGGAGTGTGCTTGTGTGAGACAGTCTGAAAAGCTTGAACTCGGGCAACTGCAACCAGTCGCTTGCCCTCTTGAGGCAGCCCTGTGCCAGCTGGTCAGAGGAGGGCAGGATTCACACTGCCCATGCTTCTGCTGAGGAGACGAGTCAAGTGGGATCTCCTCAGCCGTGCGCTGAACCGGAATGGCCAGCCCTCGCTCACTTTCCTCCTCCCCCCCCGCCTCCCCTCGTTGTTTACTGAAGAGGACGGTAGCTTCTAGACGCGTGAAACAAGCAGCCATGGCATGCTGCCCCTCGAGATAACACAGTGCTCTACACACACACTTGACTTCTCCACCAAGGGACAGCAGATTGACAGAGGACAAAATTACACCAATAATAAAGAAAAAAGCTTCACTGCTTTGCTATTTATCTTTAAGATAGTTTGTTGGGGATCCAGCTCCACGTAACGGTCTGGAACAGGGAACAGTTGGCATGCTAAAAACGGCTCCTTTCTTCTCTGCGCTCTGACTTGCGTTGCTCACCCTGAAATTAATCCTCAGATTATTAGTCACGCAGTGCCGCGAGCTGGAACAGGATGTGGAGCGAGCCGGTATGACGCACTCAGCCTTCGCTTCTGCCTGGAAATAGAGGGATGATGCAGCATCGTTCACTCTTAAAGAATCCAGTCTCGGCACACTGAGTGTGGTCTACAGGGACTGCACAATGACCAAGAGGAAATCCCAGACTCATGTCTCACTGGCCCTCTAACTGATTTTGGTTGTCCCCTCCTGGGACTGTGGCAAGCTGAATGTGTCCGCAGCTTGACACAGGAATCAAAGCATTTGGCAATGGTCCCCTCCCCCCTCGGCCCACGACGGTAGGGGCCACTCCAGGAGGCAGGGCCAGGCCGTCGCGTGCTGGGGAAGCACAAAAGCAGCCAGTCACAACTATTCACTGCAGTTATAAATCAGCCGGCGGCAGCCAACGAGAGCGAGACAATGTTAACGTCATATGGAGGAGCAGATGGTGGAGCCAGCTACGTCTTTGTACACGTATTTCAACTTGGAGTATAAAAAAAACACAGAACGAAACACCACATCATGTTCTGCGGGATTAGACAATGCAAGGTAGACTGTTTTAAAGCCGCCTGTAGGACAGTGTTTCTTAAAATAGAACAACAGCCTGAACAGCTCAACTCATTAGCCAAGTACCCTTCAATTGTAAAGGCAGTTAGGTCATACAGGAATCATAATGCTATGATCATAATGTCTCTGATATCTAATAATGAATAATTTAATAATTATTTAAACTACAATTATTTTCTATATTTCCTAGTCACAATACTGAGAAGGTGAAGAAATTATTTATTTCACTGCATTTGTAATCTGATAGCAACACGTCATATCGCTCCAGAACGCTAATCCCAAAGTTGTCCCGACATTTACATCTTTTTAAAGGGGAAACATCATGAAAACACAATCTTATAGTGCCTTAGCACACTAATCTGTGGATCTGGAACACCTACAAACCCACAAACTGTGAAATACTATAACAGTTTTTGATTATCAAATCTGAAAACACGCGATAAAATTTGATACTCTGAATTAGCGCTGCTCATTATGTCGCAAGCTGGCACTTTAGAGTTGTGTATATTAAAAGGTACAAAGACAATTTTACCCAAAGCAAAGCAAACAAGCATGGGGTATTAAAACATAGGGTGGAAAAGAGAAGAGTACAAAGCGAAAGTGACTAAAAGACAGTGTTTCTGCTCCTTGCTTCTCACATCAGGAGTAAACAGAAACTTATTCTTAGCAGTGGCTGAAACTGGTTGTTCTGAATAGGGCGGTTTAGATGTGCGCTGTTTGATCCATGTAGTATTTTAACAAATGCACGTCACTTCCCTTTAAGACCCCAGATGTGTGTTCACTTTGGCAAAAAGTGGTACAATAAATACTCCTTTAAAGATGATCTAAGTACATCGCCGGTAAAATATGTCCCTTTACAAAATCTCTACAAGAAATATAACTATTAGTAAACATACCTCGAGAAGCCCTTCCCACACACTGAGCACACGTATGGCTTGTGGACTCCACCGTCATGCGAACGCACATGGTACGTCATGCGGTCCTTCCTCTTGAACCTCTGCTGGCAGATGGGGCACTCGAAGGGCTTCTCATCTGAGTGCGATAGCTTGTGGCGGTTCAGGTGGTAGACGTCGCGAAAGGCCTTGCCGCACATCTCGCAGCCGTGATTCTTCTTCACGGGCTTGGCCGGCTTTTTGGGCACGCTCTGCTGGCCCATGCCGGTGATGGAGGTGGGCGTCATTATGCTGGAGCCAGTGGAGGCCGAAGTAGTGGCGGTGGTGAGGATGCCAGCGATGGTTGAGATGTACGAGGGGTTGCCACTGTTTTCCCGTGGCACAGTAGAGATCAGAGGAACCATGGTGGGCGCTGTCTGCGCCGTCTTCTTGGGTCTCGACACCATCTTGATGCCCGTGTGGCACGACTCATGCCTCCTCAGGTGGTAGCTGTCACGAAAGGCCTTGTTACAGTAGCCGCAGATGAAAGGCGTCTTGGTTTTGTGCTCCTTCTTTACGATGGGCATGGGACCCCCACCGCCACCGCCACCCCCTCCACCAGCCCCTGTCCCACTGGCAACATTGTCCTTCAAGAGCTCAGCAGCGCTGACCGGGGGTTTCTGGTCCAGTGGGATGGGCATGATGGGCTTCTGGTCCTGCGGCTCGGAGTTCAGCAGAGGCAGCAGGCTGTTTGGGGCCACCTGGTGCTGGTGGTGGAGGGCTTCATTGGCCTGCTGCAAAAAGGAAATAGAGAAAGTATAAGAATAAATAACCGAAGTCTATTCGGTTAGGTGTATATTTTGTATAATAACTGTTAACCTACTTAATTTGAATGAATGTCGTTTCATTTAATTATTAGAACACAAATAGTGCCAGTGTGACCTTTTTTGTTGAATGGAAAAATCCTGAGATTGCAGGGATTCTTTCAAAGCATTAAAAGATTTTACTGGTTATAAGAATAATTTTCAAATGAGCCATATCCTTTACATCTCAAAGAGGAAAGGAGCAGCAGAGTCAGCGGAAGCAGAGTGAGTTAAATGTGCTTACAGCAGGGAAATGAAGATGACAGGTAGAAAGAACTGAGAAAAAACAATTGCGGGCTTTCCCAGGTTGCCCCTAAAGCACAAAACTGCATTTAAAGCACAATGAGATCTTGAGCAATACCCGAAAAAGGGCACTCGCACCTCTTAAAGGTCTCTTTCTTTTGAGCAACGAGCCTCTTTATAAACCTTAGCCTACAGCACTTAAGGTACATAAGCAGAGAAGCTGGACAGGAAATTAATCAAGTATGGTTTATTATGTTTTCAGAGTGGGTCATTAAAGAGGTTTGGACTAAACAGAGCTATTTAGGTGATAAAGTTCACTATTGGCTGCATTATTACCAGACAAGTAGCCATAAATCTCTTTATCATGACCACAATCAGATTCAGACATGTGAAACTGACCCTAGGTCAGCAAGAGAGGACATGTAACTGGATCGCCACTTACAGCAGTCGCCCCGTCTAAAAACAGTCCATCTTTCCACTAGTCTACTGTTTTCACATTCATAACACGGTGGTTATCACTTGCAAGTTAAGTGCTATCTTTGGCTTTCGGACCAGTTTGTCTCTTGTAAGAGGTAATACATTAAAAGCCTGTAAACATCCCAGGGGACCAACAAAAACATTTTAATTGCTAGCCAATGAATATGAGTTGCATATATAATTTTTAAAGCATTTTTTGTGTTACGTATTTGTATATCAAACATTCTCCTGCCGTGGTCGTTTTATACTATATATTACCTAGTATGAAAAAGGCCAACTGTCATTCATATTCCACAGAATACAACCATCAATCAAATTTTATTTATATAGCGCTTCTAACAACAGAAAGTTGTCACAAAGCAGCTTTACAGCGATCCGGGTCCAAGCCTCCTATGAGTGAGCCAAGGGCAACTGTGGCAAGGAAAACCTCGGAAGGAACCAAGAGTCATACGGGGGAACCCATTCTCCTTTAGGTTTGGGGGGAGGGGGGGGGGGCAACCTGAAAGCAGTTTGAAAATAGAAAGTAAGCATTTGTCCTGCTGCAAAAACGTGCAGTAGTTTGTTCTTGGGGATAATACTGTATCCAAAAGTATGCGTGAGGTTTTGTTTGAACGATTTAACCATGGTGCAGCGTATTAATAATTTTGTGTTCGTTTGAAATAAAAGTAAAACGGTCATTTTTAAAACCACCCAACAATTACCATAACATTTCAAGAGCGGGAGAATGGTTGAATTTTGAATAACAATGACGTGCTTTACAAAAACGCTTCAAAACTTTGTACAACTAGCTCTTACATCAATGGGCTATGGAGAGAAATGTTTGTATTTGTCCTCTATCTCCTTGTTACAGGACAACGTGAAAACATCAAAGACTGTTAACCCTTTTAAAATTCAAGCATCTTTGTCGCCACTTCTCAACATGCATCTCTGCCATGATTGTGAACTTCTACCAAGGGATTACAGCTCGGAGCGAAGAACAGCCAGAGGGAACGAGAGAGCGAGGAGTGAGAGAGTACATGAGAAGAGATAGGATGAACAAAAGAGAACAAGAGAGATAGAGAGAGAGAGAGAGAGAGAGAGAGAAAAGAGCGTGTCTGTGTCAGCAGCAGACAGCAGAGCAGCAAAGCCCATTCAAAAATAGAGTGTGACTAATTTTGGGCGCATGTGTAGAAGTGGGCACAGTGTACTCGGGCTGACAGAGCAACAGCCTGGCCCTGGTCAGCATTTCCGCCAGCTTGCTTGATGAGCAACGATGACCGTGATCCGTTGATTATCAGACACAAAAACAGGCCGCGAAGGGCTGCTTCACAGCAGGGACGTTTCAAAGATAAATTCCTCATAGATATTTTTGGGAACTGACTGACTGGATTTGGAATTTCTGCTTTGGTATTGAACCAAACAGCTGAACGGGATTCCAGATACAGGAGTTCATGAATGAAATGCTCCAAGAGAACAATCCAAACAATAGCTGCACAGATGGAAGGTGGAGAGGAGAGGAAAGAGAGAGAGAGAGAGAGAGAAAAAAAAGGATTTGTTTGTGCTGGGTGTCCTACTGAGAGGACAGAAATAGTTCTGAGCATTCTTGGTAACATGGCTCAAAAACAGCCCGATGTCACTTGGAGCTTCTAAATCGGGCCCATGCAAACCGATCTAACCCGCTATGATGCGGCTGACGGGTGACGTGACTGCAAAAGCAGCCGACTCATGTGGAGTGGGGTGACAAGCCAGCTCTGCCTTTGGCGAGAATGAGCTCAGCGCAAACGCAAAACCTGACAGCCGAAAGAGATGGAGAAAAGAACGACCACACAGGAGCTTCAGAACAAGTGGTTTGCCCTCAGGAGGAGGAGGTGGGGAATCTGCAGTTGGAGGAAATGAAGGGCGCTCCGCTGCTGACCCCGCAGCAGAGAGGCTTGTTTATGGTAGCACCAGGGAGGACATCCATCTTTGCTTTCAACCACAATGCCGTCTCAGTCACTGTGGCCTGCGGCTGTGCCGGGAGTGCCCTCGGCAGGCCTTTGTTTACACGGCCAGGGGAAAGCCTGTCTCCAAGAACCCCAAACCACAACCACATAACAGCGGCGCAGCCAGAGCACTGCTACTTTAGGAAACGAACACGTGTCACCAATAACACATACTCACCAATCCACCCTCCAGAAATCTGCAGATTTAACCATGACAGTTGACATCTATTCAAAACACATTTGCCTTTTAAATGGTTAAACGAATCAACGATAAACACTTATTTAATTCGGAAAATGCCACAGATGCTAGGTTTATGCAAAAAAAGTGCTACTCAGAAAAGCTGTCATGCTGTTTCAAGGAAGATGGCTCTTTATGAAAGAGTGGTACTCAATGTGACCTTTTTAAAATCCAGTAGCCTGAAGCGCGTGTCCCAGATTTACACCATTATCACAAAAGCGCATGAAGCCAAGGGCGTCAAAGTGGAACTCCACTGTTTTTATAATTAATTGTAGAAGTTACAGAGTTGTTGAATTTTTCACTGTGGTGGTTCAATGACTCAAAATGCTGTATCAGATATTACAGGAAGTGGTCATGAATATTCTTAGTGAGAAAGTGCCAGAAAACTGCCTTAAATAAAGGGTGATTAAGGCAAAAATAGTCCCTCAAAGTATTGATTTTCCCAGTAAAGACAGCTACAGGTTCACGTTCATGGTTAGGTTTCTTTACACCGTGCCTTTACACTGCGTCTCAGTAACTGAACTGATAACACATTGTTTTTCTACCCTCCTTCGGGTTACATAGTGCAGTTCCTGTAATTCTAAGCTAAGAGTAGCAAAGACAGAGGTTCTCCCCCCTAGCAAATTAAAATATTATGCAAACCAACAGGGGGAGGGTATAAAAACACCACTAACCTAGCGCCACACCACTGAAAAATCAACAAACACAGGTCTGTTCTTGTTTCATAATGCACAATACATTCATTGACTGCAGCAGTAACATATTTTGTCTGTCTTTCTTTGCAGGGGAATTCTTGTACTGAGACTAAACAGAAGCACAGATAAAAGCAGCAGAGACACAACAGCGGAAAAAGAGCCAAAGCCTTGCTTTTTTAGGGAGTCGTTTGCAGAAAAACACCACTTTTGAGTAAACAGGCCAAAACAGTCCATTTTAAACCATGAATCAGATCCAAGCAGGTGTGTGCATGGAGTTTTTCGGAAAAACGCATCCTCTCATGTTCGTTCTCTTGCCCAGAGTACAGCTTCAGAGGCCTCTTAAACACTTCAGGCGGCATGTCAGCACAATAGCAGGCAGGGATGCCACTGGGGGGGGGGGGGGGGGGGGGGGGGAGATAGAGAAGGAGGGGAAAAAAAGGAGCAAGCGCTGGGCTTCTTGCACTATTGTTGTTCAATGGAGCATCCCAAATAGGCGAGGGCCAGCACATATTAGGGTCCGGCCACGGCAACAATCATTTCTTAATCTCCATTATGGCTGCAGCCTCTGTCTAACGGCCTCTCAAAATGGCTCCAGACACAACAGAACACAAGCCAACACGACTGATTTGCTGGCATTTCTCCCAAAAAGTTATTTATAGCAACATTATATACTACCTAAGGAAACCTAAAAATATCACATACCCGATTTCTTACTTAGCTATGCAAGTAAAGGCACATCCTATTGCTCTGGGTAATGTGAGCAGGGCAACTAAAAGGAGGTTGTGAAACAGCTTGCTACAGTGAACAATGCTACCTTCTACTGATACATGAACATTTTGTGTTGTTTGTGACGGTCTATGCACAAGCGGTCTCTGGGAAAAGAGAGCACCACAATTAAGACGAGTGTGTTTTCTTCCGCAATCACGAAAGACCAGGGTTAAACAACTGACCCTTTACATTTGGGTTCAGTCATCCATCCAACGCAGCCAGTCTCAACGGGGATAGGGATGGGTGGAAGAGAGAGGGGGTAGGAGAGGGAGAGAGAGAGAGAATGAGAGAGAGGGAGAGAAGAAAAATGAATTCCACATTGTACTCCTTATTTCATCTGCTCTATTGTTGCGTCCCCCAAATCCGAGCAGTGATGCACTCAGGCCCTGGCAGGGGGTCTTTGTAGGGGAGTCTTCGCTGATTTGGTTCCCCTATTCATGGGTAGAATGGCTGCATTTCTCCACATACCCCTTGGTGGGACGTCTTGCAGATGCAGGGGGACCTGAGAACATGGGATGTTTTAACTGTGGATTGTGTGTGGGAGGGGGTGGAGGGGCGGTGTTTTCTACTGTCTGCACACCTGCCGGGCAGCACCTTCCAGGAAGTGTTTGTGGGTCAGACTCTGTGCTGGGACTGACGTGAGACCGCAGACGGGCAGCCGTGCTCCCAGACACAGGCACGGTGACTGCAGCCTGCTGCGCCTTCACGCCACTCTGACAGTTTTGATCCAAATCGGCTCTGAAGGCTGAGGTCACTCCAACGTAAATAACATCCCAAACCGAACTCGGCTCGAGAATAAGCAGTTTTTTTTGAAAAGGCAGCTCTGGCACAATAGAGAACCGCGCTGGGGACTAGACCGAACGCTGTAGCACATGGTAATTCATTTTCAAGTAAAGCTTTCTTAAATTTGAATTTGAAAGGAAACAAGAGAAAGTGGAATGGGTGTTTAAGCTAAAAGAGGGGGAAAAAAAAAACCTCACATACAACAAAAGATGCCTGGCGCTTTTCATGAAAAAAAGGGCAGGTTGCTTTACTGTACAATATGCCTATTAAAAGTTACAGGATCTTATATTTATTTATTTTTTTACACCCTTTGCGTTAACACAAGTGAGATTTCCCCCCCCCCAATGAGCTCATCCTGAATAAATGTTATTTCGTCACCCGATGGAGCATATTTCCAGACTGATGAGTAATCTTCCCTTTCCCACTGGCACAGTCTGGCATACAATCAATCAAAGGCAATATTCTTCTCAGGAACAAGATCCTACAAGCTAATGTCTCCACAATGACGGCCTAGTGACATGGAAATTATTTTCTCATTCTCCGTAAAAGTCAGGCTAAAAAGAAAACCCCCTGGGTGTCTGATAATAAGGCCAAAACTGTAAAACCAACGCCCCAAAAAGTGGAGGATAAACCAAAAAGGCATGAAACAACCCCAAGGTGACTGCTAATAAACGAGCGTCCAAGCCCTGATGCACTTAGAAATGGGTCACAGAAGAGAAGGTCGCTCAGGCCATCCAACACCTCATTAACATGCCGGCATGCTGGAAGCATGCTCAAGATCAATGACTGAAGGCTTCTGTAAAGGAGAGTGAGAAAGAGCGAGGAAAGAAGCGAGAGAAAGAGATGGATGTTTCTCTGCTGGGCGGGAAGCGCATGAGTCATTCCGCAGTGGCAGTGCCGGTAGCCCTGGGTTTGTGACGGTAACGGGCCCTCTCTCTCCTCGCTTCGCTTTAGCTGAGTAATAAAGGGATTACATGTACTTCCACTCTCTCAGGACTCGCACAATGCCTGTCGTGCCCAAGCATTCAGATGAAAGGACCACCAAATGAAATTCTTTCTCTCTTTCCCCTCTCTCGAAAAGGGCAGAGCGTTGCTCCACTGCCCAAGCACTCACTCGATTTCAGTTAGGATTTGATAGAAGAAGGTTCAGCTCTACTAATAAGCCACTGTTTTGTTTACATCCAAACTCTTCCAACTTGCAGCTGCCAGAAACTTTACAGCTGCTGCCATGGGTGTAGACCCTTCTTATCATCTTTAAAGCTTCCACCAAAGTTGATAAACAGATCGGCTAGGCCAGACACAAGCTTAAATCTCTACAGAAGTGGCCGTGAGATAACAGTTAACAGTTCCTGCTTAGAACAGTAGCGTGTGGCCTGAACTTTCACTCCTGAGATTTAAACAGGCTACTGGGTGATTTACAGGTCAACATCATTGCCCTTTTGAGCAAAACAGGAGCTGTGGTTAACATTGGAATTCTTTTTTTTTTTTTTAGTTTAGCTGCCTACATTGGAAGTTTCTGGCTGGGTTTTTGGGCTTGCACCAATTAGCAGGTAACAGCTGCACTTCTGTGACACACTGGGAATACAGTAGCTCTACCTGTCGCAATTACAGCAACAACTTCAAAGCTGGGAGGTGGCAGGGAAAGGAGCTTGCCCCGAGGACACGCATTTCAGCCACTAATCAAGTCTACTATTCAAAGTGCGTATGAGAAAGCCAAAACCAAGGAGAAAGTGATGCTTTTTTGAGTTGTTGTTGATGCCATCTCTGAGGTGTCGTGCTGGCCATTAGACACAGTTAACCAGACCCACACAAACAATAAGGTAAGCGCAAGTCAAACATCTTTCCCTCAGATTTGAAGGAGTTAGGACATGAACCCATGCAAATGTGGTACGTTAGATGACTCAAGCTGAAAATGCAACATTCAAAGCAAGCAAAACCAAACTATGGGATCTTGAGTGTGTCATTTCAGATTCACTGCTTCTACTTCTACAGAAACACCACTGTTAAAGGGGGATTCCCTGGTTTTCTAAATTTCTGCAGAATTCAATAGTCATTCAAGAGTTGACTGATGTAAAATCTTGCATAGTGGAGGTCTTACCAGCTTAGATTTCTTTACAGTATTGATGCACATAGCCCTTAAGTTTAACATCCAAAATGATCAGCAAACTTACAAATCTACTGGGGTTTTAGGTTTGAAAATCACACAAATATTAAAACCGTATCAAGGCTGTCCTTGGGTCCTACTGTGCCTCACAAAAGCTAAGGTTAGGTATATTTTTACAAACACTAATCTCTGTCAGATGTCTGGTTCAAATCACCACCACCATAAATAATTCTGCTTGGGGAGAACTCGACTTTGTCAAGTAGAAATATAACAATAAATAAATAAATAACTGTATTCCCCTTTCAAGAAATCAGACACCACATGTTCAGCCAGGCCACCGAAGGACCACCAAATCAAATTCTTTCTCTCTGTACTTTCCTACAAATTCTCCAAGATTCGCTCTGCTCTCCAGCCATTTGTCCCGTCCTCAGCTGATACCACTTTTAATTCTTCAAATAAGCTTTCCCTGATTTCCTCCCAGAGCCTACTAGACAAACAGGGTTGGACACAAACTCAGAGCTTCATAAAACCACTTCAAGTTTGTTGCATTCACTGTAGTAATCCAGGGTTTAAGGAATGGTGTGATGCTCATGTCCAGACAGAGCAGGAGTGGTTCATCTCTATCCACTTCACACATGGCATGATGTGAAATCAACACCAGGCAAATAATACTGAGGGAGGAGGGCTGTTTACTACCATGCTTTCCCAAACTAGCTGATACAGTGAGTTCTGAGTTATCCTTGCCTCACTTAAGCATCTTAAGCATGGAAAAGCACCAGCTCCATGTATTTTTTAGACGTCCAGAATAATTGGAAATTATATTTGAATGTGAACTTTAAGTTTAGTGCCAACGAATCATCTACAACAGCCGCACAAGGTAGAAGAAGCAAACAGACTGAAAAATACTGGCCTTACACCTAACAAATATTCAAGTGGTTTATCCACAGACAAATTTCCAATAAAATTGTAATAAAATCACGGGAGCATTGCTAATGTAGTGATGTGCTTCCGTCGTCTTGACTGTTTGGTGTAAAGTTGTTGGGATAGCAGGAAATCGTCTGTGTTTAATGCTAAACAAACGCTAGAAGACTTTGAAAAGACTTTTAGAAAAACTAAAATCTGACACCCTTTCACATCTGAAGACAATGTGGTTTTTAGGCAGAGACTAATTCTTGCAGGGCCATATAAAAACGTATATTAGGCAAGATAAACAAGACAAACAGTCTGCAAAATTAGTCTGCGATTTTTTGTGTCAAGATTTACATGTTTCAAAGTTTTTTCGATGTTTTCTAAAGCATGGTTAGCATGACTTAACTACTGTAGTATGGTACTAACATTGTGAATTTTAACATATTTAGTTCTATTTCTTTTGACTTATGAGTTAGAGTAAGTGAACATTTTGGGGGGAATCCATTAGACCCAGTTCGTTTGAATGTAGATCCTGTGTAACACTGTTAGTGTGCTGTATGTCTGTCATTATATTATTATACATATATATATATGTCACGAAATCTATTGTGATATTATATTCTTGCTTTATCATACACCCCTTCCACCAGTGTCTTTTCCTTTCAACTGGTTCTTGTCCAAAATATAATATAAATAAGATTTCAGTTGTAGTTATCCGGGACTCAAGTGAACCCAACAGTTTTGTCGGCCAGTGTACTCTGAAAACTTTTAAAAAAGCATTAATATTTCTTTAATGATATCCTAACAATGTTATTATCCCGTGTTCAGGTCCAAAATAAAGAACAACAGAAAACAGCACCGTCTGAATATATCTAATCTGTCTTTGTAGACACGAATCCTCACATTTTGAACAGATTTTTTAAGGCTCATTCACCCTGAGGTAAAATACAGAGGTTAGCCTGTTAGCACAAAGTAATCGCCTTAGAAAACAACCTTAAAACCCATCCAAAATGAACTATAGGTGTGTTTAAACGAATTGGCCTCTTTAGTTTAACCTTCTGAATGATTTTGGGGAGAAAAGACGGTACGAAAGCCACCCCGGCACGCTTTGTGAGGACTAAACGCGTTCAAAAAAGAAAGGAATAACGTTCAATAAAAAGCGTGTGAGCGCTTTAGACGCATAGCTCAAATTCCTGAACCCCGCGGCTTAACGTTGCCATCCATTTGTGCCGTTTGAATATCTCCCTCCCGAAAAAAGTTACCAAGCGCCAAACTTGACTTCTCAGCCACACGTTTAGCGCCTTTCCTCGCGTTATCCTCCAGGATAAAGCGTTTCTGCGGGCGAAAAGGCGGTTAAACGTGAGAGAAATCAATGTTACTAAGTCCTGTTTAAAACCAGCCAAAAAAAGAAAGAAAGAAAGAGAACACGACTGGCGTTTGGAAGCGACGACTTGTGTTTGCTCGCTTTTTTAAATTAAAACGGCGGATTTCTGACCGAGGTGAGCGGCTTTAAACAAAACCCACAACACTTAAGAAATATCCGAATGAGTATTCGCCAGTATTTAGCGACTCTGGAGAACAAGGAGAGGGCTTTTTTTGGGTGTCCGACGTCCCGCTCCTGCTCCTCACAGCTGGAAGCCCGGGACTGAGCTTCTATAACGTTACCATTGTTTTGCTTGAATTGGAGCAAAAACACAGCTCTCTTTAAAAGAAAACTCCCGCTCGGGAAGAGGCGAGGCTTTCCCCCGTCGACTTCTACGCGTTATTTTAAAAAAATTTAGCACCCCACGGCGCCGTTTACGTACCTGAAATAAAAATGAACTCCAGCTCGGCTCCATTGCAACACTTAAAAAAAATCTGCAAGAAATCTACAACAAAGCAGCTAAACATGGCAGCGGCTACAACTTCCTCTCACCCCCGGGCCCAACCAAATCCGAGATAGGGGGGGAGCGCCACCACATCATGGTTAAATTCACTTTTATATAACGTATTTAATGTCTAAACTTGCTCTGTGTGCCTCTGAAAGGGATTTCATAATGTAATGTACATTCTTTTATAGGGCGGTGTTGTTTAAACGTACGTTATATTTAACGCGTACCTGCGCACACCCCTTTTCATGCCGCGTTCACCAGACTCTCTGGGGACACTACATGGGTGATTCCACGATTCCATTTGTGTCCCACTGATGTTAGCTTACATATAGCCTACATATAATTAGGCTATAAAAAGTCAACCTGAAATCTATTTAAAATATATATAAAAGTGTCCTTCACATTACTGTTTGACTGTGTTCCAGATAAATATCATCATAAAGTCACTCTAAGATAAATACAACTTTTTTTTTTCTTGTTGGCTCATATCCTAGGACTCACTAAAGTACAATTTATTGGCAGTGTGTCGTTTAAAATACGAATTTTTGTAAAATACAACACATTTTGTCCTCATATTCTGTCCTGCGCAAATGCCAAGTTCATTCATTCATTCGTTTGTTCATTCGTTCATTCATTTTTAGGACCGTGCTTGGTCCGGATCCAACCTGGAATCACTGGGTGAAAAACAGGAACACAACCTGGACTAAGAGCACACTCACACATTTGGACACTGTCAAATAGCCTGTGTTTTTGGAACTGTGGAAGTAAGATGGAGCACCCGGAAGGAAACCCACACAGACACAGGGATGACAAGCTTCACAGACAGTGGTTATGCCACGGTGCTGCACTAAATGTCTTGGTTACCTCAGAAATACATCATATTAAGAAAGTAAACTGCACACCAACTTCCAGTGTATGTTTATTTAAAAATTTAGTGGCAGCAGTAAAATAGCAGACTGCAAATAACTGAACACCCCTCCCCTTTCAACATGCTGCCATTTCAAGAAAACAACATTCATATATTTTTGTGTTTTTAACTTATACACAAGCACGTTCCTTTTCTTTTTTCAGTCAGGATGAAAACTATGAGTTTTTTTTAATCAGTAATTTTTGTGCCATTCATTTGTTTAAGTGGACATCTTTGTGATTTTGCTGTAAAGTCTCTCAGCGACCTGGAAAAAGCAAACATTTCCAAATTTAGAGTCTATTTTAAGCCCGTGTCTCATAATTAGGATTGACGTTTGTTATTTGTAGACACTGCACTCTTACACAAGCCTTGAAGGCTATTGGGTTAACATGCTTACTGAGATTATTTCAGTAAGAGCCAAAGAAAGTCATTTAACGTTATTTAAGGACATCATTTAAAGTCAGTGCCAATAAACAACTTCACTAGAATATAAATAATGCTGATGTCTCTCTTTATATATATACAGTGTCAGTTCTATGTCTCTTGTTTTTAATGCAGTAAACGAACACTGCTATCGTTTGTATTAGAAAATGATTAAAGTCTGATTCAATCTGCAGTCTGCCTTTGAAAACCTGATTTTGTGTGATGTCATAAAAAACAACTCATTTACATACAGTATATCAATCAGTTCAGCTTACAGCACTTTCGCTCTGTTCATTTACGCTGAAGTTATAAAGAGTGTTTCCACCCAGGCTGCTGGGTGTAGCCTGTACGTCTTCCAGTAACAAGACTAGCTGGTTTAATTTGACAGGAATGGGCATTTAAAAAGGAATTATGTCCCAAAATCTATACACACGCTTGATGAGGACAGCAGCCGATCTGTACCAGTGCTCTCACAAAGACACAGACCTCGGTTTTATGTCTTATCTGAAGTCCCTCTCACTGAACACAGGCATTGGGATCCCCACAGACAACAGGAACAGTGCCCCCTGAAGACCTGCCAGGCCCAAACCTGCTTAGCTTCAGTGGATTTGTGTGTTGTGGTGTCGTAACGCCTGAACTATTCTGTTGTATCTTTACAGTGCTATAGGTTCATCATTTACTAATTTATTAAATATATAGTTAGATATATTATGTGTCCCCTCGTAAAGTCATTAGAAATATGATCAGAATTAGAGGCAGGGCCTATTGTACAGTAGTTAATTATGACAGGATTCTACTGTTTGTAATCCATTTATAATCAGTTAAGTCCTGAAATCCTTGTGTTACTGGTGCATTTCCTGGAGTTCCATTCCGCGCTGATGTCTCCCTGTAGCTCCTGTTGCTGCGCTGTTTCATCACACCATGGCTGCTCTCATATGATGGCTTTATTGATATGTCTGTGGTATTACACCCTTGAAATATTATTAAATATAATCTGTCAAAACGGCTGATTACAGGATTCCATCGATTTGAGCTCAGTTCATTTAAAAATAAAAAGGAATGGCGGTAATCATTTTGCGAGGTTGATTCTGGATGACCCAATTTTAGGCAACAGTGTTTTCATTTCTCATTCCAGGCGATTTTAAGATGTATTTACTGCAAATGACTTAAAGGAACCATATCAAGGAACACAGAAGTTAACAGTTGGCTACTATACAAACATCCGTTTTCAAAATGTACCATAAAAGGCTTAGCATATTTAGCTCATATTTGGAAACTAACCTGCAGAAATGTCCTATTTCATTGCTTTTGTTTTGTCCTACAACCAGCTAATTAGCATAGAGGAGTTAAGCCACACCCATTCACACTGAAGTTATAAAGAGTGTTTCAACACACATTTGGCTTTGAATAAGGCCCTGTACAGTGTAGTCATGTAGTAAAGAGGTTATTTACATAGATGAGATTTAAAGACACAGTAACAAAACAGTTGTGTTCACAGTTTTTATGACATTAACTTTTAAATTATGTAGTTTTTTGGTGCATAAAACTCATACATATACAGTTATCACTTCCACATTGCAGGGGTTAAGTGCATGTCACCCTAGCAATCTGTGTAAAATAAATTCAGTACAGGAATATTTTATACAACAGTGTTTTTATTTTATGCATTTTTAGTTCCTAATCTTGCTCTAGTGGTTTCCCATGTTCACGTGGGTTTCCTCCGGGTGACTGTCTGTGAGGAGTGTGGTGTGTTCTCCCTGTGTCTGTGTGGGTTTCCTCCGGGTGGCTGTCTGTGAGGAGTTTGGTGTGTTCTCCCTGTGTCTGTGTGGGTTTCCTCCGTGTGACTGTCTGTGAGGAGTGTGGTGTGTTCTCCCTGTGTCTGCATGGGTTTCCTCCGGGTGACTGTTGGTGAAGAGTGTGGTGTGTTCTCCCTGTGTCTGTGTGGGTTTCCTCCGGGTGGCTGTCTGTGAGGAGTTTGGTGTGTTCTGCCTGTGTCTGTGTGGGTTTCCTCCGGGTGGCTGTCTGTGAGGAGTTTGGTGTGTTCTCCCTGTGTCTGTGTGGGTTTCCTCCGGGTGGCTGTCTGTGAGGAGTTTGGTGTGTTCTGCCTGTGTCTGTGTGGGTTTCCTCCGGGTGGCTGTCTGTGAGGAGTTTGGTGTGTTCTCCCTGTGTCTGTGTGGGTTTCCTCCGGGTGACTGTCTGTGAGGAGTGTGGTGTGTTCTCCCTGTGTCTGTGTGGGTTTCCTCCGGGTGACTGTCTGTGAGGAGTGTGGTGTGTTCTCCCTGTGTCTGTGTGGGTTTCCTCCGGGTGGCTGTCTGTGAGGAGTTTGGTGTGTTCTCCCTGTGTCTGTGTGGGTTTCCTCCGTGTGACTGTCTGTGAGGAGTGTGGTGTGTTCTCCCTGTGTCTGCATGGGTTTCCTCCGGGTGACTGTTGGTGAAGAGTGTGGTGTGTTCTCCCTGTGTCTGTGTGGGTTTCCTCCGGGTGGCTGTCTGTGAGGAGTTTGGTGTGTTCTGCCTGTGTCTGTGTGGGTTTCCTCCGGGTGGCTGTCTGTGAGGAGTTTGGTGTGTTCTCCCTGTGTCTGTGTGGGTTTCCTCCGGGTGACTGTCTGTGAGGAGTGTGGTGTGTTCTCCCTGTGTCTGTGTGGGTTTCCTCCGGGTGACTGTCTGTGAGGAGTGTGGTGTGTTCTCCCTGTGTCTGTGTGGGTTTCCTCCGGGTGGCTGTCTGTGAGGAGTTTGGTGTGTTCTCCCTGTGTCTGTGTGGGTTTCCTCCGGGTGACTGTCTGTGAAGAGTGTGGTGTGTTCTCTCTGTGTCTGCGTGGGTTTCCTCCGGGTGACTGTCTGTGAGGAGTGTGGTGTGTTCTCCCTATGTCTGCGTGGGTTTCCTCTGGGTGCTCTGGTTTCCTCCCACGGTCCAAAAACACACATTGGGAGGTGGATTGATGACTCAAAATGTCCTTAGCTGTGAGAGTGTGAGTGTGTGTCACCCTGTGAAGGACTGGCGCCCCCTACAGGGTGTATTCCTGCCTTGTGCCCAGTGATTCTGTGTAGGCTCTGGACCCACCGCGACCCTGAACTGAATAAGGGTTACAGATAATGAATGAATGAATGAATGAATGAATAACCTTTCTCTACAGTTCTCGCCTCTTGTCTATTTTAACCTTAAAATGAATTGTGTACATTTCTGGTATTCAGATATAAAATGTTCCTTTTATACAATGTTACACATATATTTTATGCATTACTGTGTTTTTACAGCTGTTATTCCATCTGTTGCTTTTCCCATTCCCATTTAATTCCTTATGCCGAGCCGAATTATAGCAAAACTGTGATCTGATGTAGAATGGAGAACTGTACCACAGAGGAAAATATTCAAGATAAATATAGGCTTTAAAGCATCTAAGCAGGCATTTCAGAGCGGGGCTTGTGGATGCTATAACACTCCTGAACTGTGTTCTATATTGTTTATAAGCTTCTCTAAAAACATTTTGAAAAATCCACTCATTCATATCACTGTTATTGTCATTTTTCCGGGCTGTTCTTTGAACTCTTTTGGCTGTGAATAGCCGCTCAGAAAAGGTGGGCCCCATTGTGCATTTCAATCTTTGTCCCAATGTACATTGGACGCTTGTTGTCCAGATTCAGTACAATGAGTGCTGCAGAGGGACTGAGGTCAGCCCATTCTCAGCTGGTCCAGCTCAATGCAGTCCATAACGCCCAGTGTCCGGCACCCACTTCAGATATAGTTATGCAGATGGTATGTTTTGGCATTTTTCCAGCTTTGGATTGGAAAGAAAGAAAGGTGAGTCCATCTATAAAATCATAATGTAGTTTATGACCTGTGGGAGCATCGCAGAGGTTTGTGCTGTGAATTGTTTTGAGAATGTGATTATATGGGCTTGATTTTCTATATGGACTTTTAGTACATATAAGAATGAATAAATACGTCTAGTTTTATAGCACACAGCTTGGTTTCTGTTTGGTGTAAGTCATTATGTAGATAGAGGTACCTATGATTAGTTTAAGAACCGTAACAGTTGTCCACATATTCAAATGAAGCTCCATTGTGATGTCACAAAAACCAGAGCATAACATAGATCCGGCATGGCAGTCTACAGTAATGTAGCCCAGCCCAAAGACACATTTCAGCTTGAAATGTATCACAGCGCTCAGCAGCCAATCAGACGTAGGCTCATATACATATTACTGTAACTGTTTTTTTTTAGCCTGTAAACCCACATGTATTAGCTGTACTGATATTTATTTCCCATTTTGTCTCTGAGCAGCCTGAGGAATGGGAGACTGGTCCATTCTCGGCCGCTTCCTGACGGAAGTGCAGAACCACTCCACGGTGATCGGCAAGATCTGGCTGACCATGCTGCTGCTGTTCCGCATCCTGCTGGTGGCGCTGGTGGGCGATGCCGTGTACAGCGACGAACAGTCCAAGTTCACCTGCAACACTCTGCAGCCGGGCTGCAGCAACGTCTGCTACGACACCTTCGCTCCCGTCTCGCACCTACGCTTCTGGGTCTTCCAGATCGTGCTGGTCTCCACGCCGTCCATCTTCTACGTCATCTATGTGCTGCACAAGATCGCCAAAGATGAGAAGCGTGATATAGAGTCAAAGGAGAAGGCAAAGGAGGATGCTATGATGGAGAATGACCAGGAGGAGGCGACGGAGGTCAAGACTCCCAATCCACAGGCTCAGTCTGTGGAGGTCTGGGGCCCTCAGGTGGTGGAGGGCTTGGACCAGACCTTGTTGGAGGATGATTTTAGGGAAGTGTCCAAAGATCCCACCGAGTTGTCCAGCCACGTGCTGTTGACGTACATCGTCCACATCGTGCTGCGCTCCATCATGGAGTTGGTATTCCTCGTTGGTCAGTGTTGCCTTTTTGGCTTCGAGGTGCCTCATCTGTTCCAGTGCGACACGTATCCCTGCCCCAACCGAACGGACTGCTTCGTGTCCCGCGCCACAGAGAAGACCATCTTCCTCAACTTCATGTTCAGCATCGGTCTGGGCTGCTTCCTCCTCAACGTGGTGGAGCTGCACTACCTCGGCTGGGTCTACGTCTTCCGGATCATCTGCCTGGCTTGTTCCGCTTGCTGTGACCCGGACGATGCTCCCAACCCTCAGCGAGTCCAGACCCTGTACTCCAGTCGCAAGCCTCTCCTGCTGAAGCTCACTCACTCCCTGAGGGGGCACCTGCTGCTGCAGTCCTCCCTTCCAATGACCTTGGAGAAGGAGAGTAGCTGTCCCGCACACGGACCCTCCATCTCTTTCGAGACAGACTCCACCCTGGAGTACGCAAGAAGACCTGAGAGCAAGGAGCATACGTTGGGCAGAAGTAAGAAGTCTTGGCTGTGAGTTGTCTTTCGACATTCTTGATGTTTTCTGAGGCATTAAAGGAACATTACATCACTTTTCGGCCTTATGTGTATTTACTGATATGTATCATACTGTTGTTTACTACAGACACTCCTTGCTTTCCATCTTCTCTTTTTTGTTCTGATTTTTCCCACCTATCGTTTTCACTCACCACACAATCTGACCAAAACGGGAAGGTGTAGGCCACGTTATGACACCTTTAATGCAACCTTTTTTTTTTTTTTATAAATCTGTCGATGTAGTAAGTTCAATACACTTGGAGCTCGGTCAGAACACATCCTGACGACTCTGTTGCATCAGATAACTGCTGCTGCTTACGTTTGCTCTGTCAACATACCTTCAAAACATAACTAGATTACTAACTGAATAAATAAATAAATTAATAAATAGCTTATTCATACATTTATTCATTATCTGTAACCCTTATCCAGTTCAGGGTCACGGTGGGTCCAGAGCCTACCTGGAATCATTGGGTGCAAGGCAGGAATACACCCTGGAGGGGGCGCCAGTCCTTCGCAGGGCAACACAGACACACACACATTCACTCACACACTCACACCTACGGACACTTTTGAGTCACCAATCCACCTACCAACGTGTGTTTTTGGACTATGGGAGGAAACCGGAGCACCCAGAGGAAACCCACACAGACACAGGAAGAACACACCACACTCCTCACAGACAATCACCTGGAGGAAACCCACGCACACACACAGAGAACACACCACACTCCTCACTGACAGTCACCCGGAGGAAACCCACGCAGACACAGGGAGAACACATCACACTCCTAACAGACAGTCACCCGGAGGAAACCCACGCAGACACAGGAAGAACACACCACAGTCCTCAGAGACAGTCACCCAGAGGAAACCCACACAAACACAGGGAGAACACACCACAGTCCTTTTGATACTTCACTGGATTCTTGAAGGTTCACTGATGGTATTCAGCATATGCCCAATGGCTTCTGCTATGAGAGCCTTCAGTGTCATCAAAGCTGTGTCTGGGAAGTTGAACAGTACTCTACAGAGAGAGATAATACTGGAGAATTCATTTAATGAATCTGCTGATGTTCAGACCATCACAGGACATCACACACTCACACGGGAGGACCGTTTCCCACATTCACCCTGTCACACAACGTCACAGAGACAAAATCCACCTACCAACATGTGCACAGGGAGAACACACATCACACTCCTCACAGACGGTGACCCTGGAGCTGTGTGGCAGTAATGACCTGCAGCAACACTTCATTTTTTAAATTCCATTTCATATGCCGTTTTTTAACCTCCCAAGTCCAGCCATTCACCAGTTTCCAAAAGATGTTAAATCCATGATCAACAAGTGTAGTGTTCAGCTTTGTCCAGGAGAGGGCGCTATTGACTTTACATCCATGCACTCACAGGCAGGTCTTATAATTGCCCCATTAGACTCCAGAGAGAGAGAGAGAGAGAAAACTACCAGAAACTTTCTGAGAGAATATCCGTCCGGCAGAGGTCGCTGCAGCAAACCCACCTGTTTTCAGCCAAACCGACATCTGCGCTTGGATTGGCTGGTAAGTCAATCAGGCAGCCAATCAGCACGCATCACTAGCCTATTATGTACATCAAACAATAATGGATAAATAAGAACATGGTCCACTAGGACAGTGTTTATAAACGTTCTTATAAAGAAACAGGGCCTTAAATTGACTGTTCCTCACCTGACACACACTAAGGCCATACTATGTATTTCTTATGAAATCATGGATATTTATAAATGTAATTTAGGGTATTGTTGTAAGGATTTGATGGTACGCAGCCACATTACTGAGGTAATGTACTGATGAATGCTACTTCAATGCCCCATTCTTCTGTCATACTTTAGCTGCAAGTGAATGTCAGGAAGCAGTGTCCACAAACCTCTGACTAAAAAGTTGCACTTTGTAGTTCTGTAAATACATATTGTTGTGCAGCTGTTGCTCTGCATACTTTGTCAGCCCACTTTCACCTATGCAGCAAAAGATGAGCTACTGTCTGTACCCCTATCCGCTCCCTGGGCGCCGTGGCTAGGGCTGTCGGGCACGTGCGCTCATTGCCCCCTAGTGTTCACTAGTATGTGTGTAATTGTGTGTTTCACTACACGGATTGGACCAACAACGTAGGTGTGCCTGAAAGCGTGGACAGTGAGTGGACACAGGGTTTAAAAACTCCAGCAGCACTGCTGTGTCTGATCCACTCAGGCCAGCGCAACACACACTAACACACCACCACCACGTCAGTGTCAGTGCAGCGCTGATCCATAATCTACCTGCTCCGCAGTGGTCCAATGGGGGTCAAAGTATTCAGAGCAACAGATTGACATAGTGGACCCTACATGGTAGTTGGAGATGATACAATGCGCATTGCATATAGAAACAAGGACGAGGTTTTAATGTTATGGCTGATGACTGTATAGGAAATGTCCATACCATGACCTGCTTTCGCTGAGCCAGTCTTAATAGAGGTGGGCGGGGTTTGTCTGAAAACGGGTGGGAAAACAAAACCGCTCTCCAAACCGGCGCTGCGTTCACCAACCGTCAAAGCGCAAAGCACCGAGGCAGAGGCGGTTGGAAAAGTGTTTAAAGCGCGTGGATTTATCTCTGTGTTTTTAAACAGCTCCCAGAAGCACAGCCTCGCCTCTAGCACGGTGAGTTCTGGACGGACATTTTGTTTGTGGTGCTCTCTTTTGAGCGCTGACATGTTTCTCTCAGGTGACAGGAGGCGACTCTGAGGGCAAAGAGGCTTAGAGAGAGATTTCTCAACGAGCTTTGGACTCCTGGCCTTTAATTACGCCTTCTAACTCGTTTTTTAAAATACCTTTTACCTCAGAAAATGCAAAAAGTGAACAAGGCACAGCGCTGTGTTTGTGGAACTACTTTTTTGAAAACCGTAAACCGTTCTGACACTCTATTGCTCGTGTGCAGATAGCCGTTAATACATTGGTTATCACGGTTCCTGGGGTGTTTTAGTGGATTAATTTAGTTTGAGATCAACAAAACCCGCTTTAAACATTTTCAGGAAGTGTGTATAGAGTCTGTGGACCTCTATGTGTTTTAAAGCTTTTTTTCTGAGGCGAATTAACAACGTTTCTCCTGTTGCTTTGTGTTTTCGATGCTTTTCTGACTCACTTTGCTCGACGCTGTACAAGTTGCTGTGATACAACATTAAACGTACAGACCACAAAGCGCGGACTACTTCCCCTTCTACCTGTTCTTAAAGGTGTCCCGCAGCCAACAGGAACGCGCCACGTCACGCAGTGGGCTCATAGTAGGCGTGTTCATGGGGGTATGGAGCAGAACAAGCTTCCACTGTTAACCTGGTGGGTTGGAGTATTGAGCTTAATTTAGCCAGATAACTTAAGCCCAACGTTGAGTAGGTCCAAAACTAAAAGCGCTGATAGACAGTTATCTGTTAACCCTGCTTTGCATTTCTCCTTTAGCCAGATCATTTAAGTTCAAACTTAATTATTGGACATATTTGACTTGTGGCTCATGTTATCTGGCTTAACATGTGGAACAGCCCCTCAGGATTTCTCAGATATCCAGATAACCTACCTCACAGGCGAGGATTGCCCAACAGACATATCCCACACTTCTTTTCGTTGGGATACGAACAAAGCCATCAGGTCGGTTCAATGTCAAATTGCCCATCCCAATAAAACCCACCTGCTCAGATTTCTCCAGAGTGTTTGTGATAGGAGTTTGCAATGTGTGTAGCACAAATGTAAATTCATTCGTTCATCTGCTGTAACCCCGTCATCGTGATCAGGGCCTCTGTTGGTCCAAAGCTCACCTTGAATCACAGGGTGCATGGTAGAGACACACCCTGGACAGGGTGCCACTCCATTGCAGGGCTCACACACTCATACCTGTGGACAACTTCACACACACACATACACATTGTCACTCACACACTCACAACCTATGGTGAAACAGGGAGAACACACCAAACTGTAGTGAGTGCAGTGACACCACCTGTCGCACCACCAATGAACCTACAAGCATCTGAATACATAGCATTTTATGTAACTTTGATAACGATAACATACTGGTAAATCTTAAAATAGTCTTTTGAATTATTTTTAAAATACATTTAAGCCCAAAATACAATGAGTACTGTCATAAACTAGGGTCTCTGGCATCAGGCAGTGTGTCTGTAACCAAGTGTCCCAATTTTCTTCCTCAAAACAGAAACACAGTAGACGTCCCAGCGCTGTTTTTTTTGCTAAAAGATGGATGTTGCAGTAAATATCACAGAAAACCAGCTCTGACCGTCTTTACCTGCATGGGAGAGCTCATCTCTTATTCTGCAAGACCAGCACCTCCAGGTTAGTGGAGCTTGACATCTACAGCCAAACATGTTCCATCTGATCAAGAAAGACAAGGATAAGGAGAAAGATGGGTCAAAGAAAGACAAGAAGGAGAAGAAGGATAAGAAAGAGAGGATGTCCCAGGACGAGCTGAAGAGTCTGGAGGAGATGGGGGTGAGACGGGGCTTTTTCAACCTTCACAGAGGTGGTTCCAAACGCGAGTCCAAAGGTAAGCTGGAGATCTCCAGCCCTATCCCCATCAAAGTGGTCAGCAACACAGAGCTTACCCTGACGGACGTGGACGCTGAAAGGTTTAATAACAGAAGCAGCGTGGTCCTGGATGCTGGGCGTGTAAGTGCTTCCAGCTCCAGCGATGACGTTAAAGGGGAGGCCATGCAGCAGGACGCCCAGAAGTCTACAGTCAAGGAGAAGCCTGTCAAGTTCGGGCATCTGGGCAAGCAGAATTCACAGGTGGGCCAGATCATGAAGCGCTTCTCTTTCTCTCAGAGGAGCAAAGAGGAGAGTCCTTCAGAAGGTTCGAATCCATCGGCACCCAACTCTGCCACCCCTTCTCCAAAAGTGGAGGCAAAGGTCTTTGGTCCACAGCCCAGGTGCATCTCAAATCGCCGTGCCCCTCTAAAGAAGGTCCAGATCCCCATGTTGGTGGAAAAGGATTTCCCGGCGGACTTGTGCTTGCCTGCGGTGATGCCTCCTCAGATTCCTGAACCCAGAGAGTTGGAGCTTCAGCGGCGTAACACGGGTGATTTTGGCTTCTCCCTGCGCAGGACCACCATGCTGGACCAGAAGCCAGACGGCTCAGCCTTCCGCAGAGTGGTTCACTTTGCAGAGCCGGGTGCGGGAAACAAGGATCTGGCTTTGGGCCTGTTCCCAGGAGACCGCCTGGTGGAGATCAATGGGATGAATGTGGAGAGTAAGAACAGGGACGAGATTGTGGAGATGATCCGACAGTCCGGAGATACAGTACGGCTGAAGGTGCAACCCATCCTGGAGCTTAGCGAGCTGAGCCACTGCTGGCTCAGGAACAGCACGGGGCT
Organism: Hoplias malabaricus; assembly: GCF_029633855.1. Classification (NCBI taxonomy): domain Eukaryota; kingdom Metazoa; phylum Chordata; class Actinopteri; order Characiformes; family Erythrinidae; genus Hoplias; species Hoplias malabaricus. The sequence goes on from NC_089817.1 coordinate 28,318,405, forward strand.
GCGGCGGGAGGCTAATGAGGTAAGCGCATTTGTACAATATTCGTTACCCTACACCTAGAGTGCTTGGACCTGGAGGTCTACGACTGTGACAAGTTCAAGTTTACTTGTTTTTTTGTTTCAAATCCTCTTGAAGATCTTAATTAACAGATTACAGGGGTTAGATTATGGGGAGGAACTAAAATCTTCTGAATGGTAAATGTCCAGCCGTGGCGTCTTGATCTAAACACCTGGTACTGTTAACAATTTGATGTTCTTGGCAACAAGAGAACTTGAAAGACTAGTCATCTAGTCAAACAGTATGAATGGGGAAGATACCCTTCAACATCATTTACGTCCCCCAGATGTTCAGAAAGGACCTGTATTACTTACCAAATTCATGTTTGTGTGCTCACTGGCAAAAGTGAGAGGTTGCTTTGTTCCATTGTGACATTCTTAAGACTTTGTGTGACATATGATTACAAGCTGTTGATGTTTCTGCTTCTTTCCCGCTAACATACCATTATTTTGTAGGAATCCTGAGAATCTCCTCCTCCTTTCACACATTTTGAAACTGCACTGAATGATGCTTTCCCTCTCTCTCTCTGCATTCTTCAGTTTCATCTTTACAACCGTCCTGTTGTTTTCAAATGAAAGCCATATAGCACGCTATCCTTTTTTTCTTGGTGTCAGTAATTGTAGGGGTAAGCTCCTCTGACACTGAGTATACTACAGTTCAGGAGGAACTATAAACACGGTTGTTCCAAGTGACAGAAGACGCACAGTTACAGTATCAGGAGTCGAGTTCCTGTGGCGGTATTTGAACAATCTTCTTTATCACTTGGAAAGGGAGATTTCAATTCGATAAAACAGAACTGAGTTAATCTGAAGTGGTTGCGTCCTAGAAATTCGAGGACTTGTATTAAGAACTGGGAACCACAAATAGGAACTGGGCTAAATATTGGTAAATAAAACAAGTGTGACATTTCTAAACTTATCCATTGCTTTGTGAAGGTATATCACTCCTAGTAAGGTGTGATTGTGAGCTTGTTGACTGTGTGTGCCAGACAAGGGGTAAAGCTAGCCCATAGATGTTATACTGTGTTTACCTCGAAAGTTGGATGTTGGAGTTGGGAATGACATCACACCTGAGCAGTCCACATTCCTGTTGAACATTCAGAGAACCCTATAACCCAGTTTTCATTGTTAGCTTGTTTCTAGTTAGCACGGTTAGTGATACCACATTTTCCAATATTTTACGCATCTAAACATCAAGGAAACTTGTCCAACTACAGCAGTTGTCTAGTACAGTGTGTACTAACAAATACAACAAGACACAAGTAGATAGAAGCAAAAATAACCTGTATGATACTACTGCTTTTACACACTGTAGCCAGTCTTAGATTCTGAACTTGGGGTTGGTGAAGTATTTGGAGTCATTCCAGTTGAAATTTCTCACTCGAAACTCAAAGATTCCTACATCCAAGTTCAAATGGAATGCAGCATAACATACGTTAGCATAGCTGAACGATCCAAAACAAGTTAGCGTTTTATTAGCTGCCGCTAGCTTATTTAGATTGTGTTACCGATTGTGCTCTAAATGTTACAGGAGGATGGATACATTTTCACTGGGGTGTACTGTGGCTAGCAGCAGATTCTGTCAGAATTATGTAAGAAGAGTTGAACATGCTGTCTTCAATCATATGTGTGTAACATGATCAAACCCGACCTAGCTATCATCCCAGTTGACATCTGAAGAAAGGCCTTTGTTAGTCACAATATCGTCAGTGTTGTGTTACAGTGGAGCAGCCCTGATCCACCTCAGGGACTTAACCCCGTCTCCACTATCCGCACACTTATACCCAGATGAGATGTCACTTCGGTGTGAACAAAGGAGCAGGTATGTGTGTGTGTATGAGAATGTGTGGTTGTGACATTTTACAAAAGAATGCACCTGTGTTTACCTCATGCTTGCTGAGTTATGTCACTTACAGTGTGGTATGTCTTTAGCAAGTCTGAAGGTGTGGGTAGCTTTGTTTTTTTCCTGGAATCAATAAAGAGCTTTTCATACTGGAGCTCCAGACCAATCCTGTTGACAGACCTCCTATATATAACACACTTAACACACAGCATTATTAGTCTTCACTGCTTCATTCCCCAGTTACGCTGTGACACATTTTCACACCGCTTGCTGGCCCAGTATTAACGGTGGCCCAGTTTGAATATGTGGGCTACAGTGCTGGATCGGCTGGTATACTCAGGTGGTCCAGAGCACGGTAACGAAATGAAAGGGAAACCAACGCCAAATGTGTAATTTAAGGCTGAAAGTGAATGTTTTTGTGACCTTGTGTTTGGAGGAAATGAAGTCCAAGGCCTTTGTGGAGAGTCAGATTGGAGAACAGCTCTGTTTACACATTTAAAATGGTCTCCCATGGGTTGTGTAACCTACACGGCTGTCAAGTAAATACAGACATAAAATACAGGTTATTCCTTTTTTTAGCTTCAGGAAATAGAAGTCAATGTATTCAATGGTAAAATACACAGAAGCCTTTACAACTACACAAACTAAACTATAAAATCCAATAGATTTCTTTTTTGACAGAGACAATATACAGAGTAGTATAGAGAGGATGGTAGCTTGGATAAGAGGCTTATTGCCGGCCAGACACGTGCTGTACAGATGATAGCATCTGGCCTCTTCGACCTCTCTTGTACAGCGACAGCGCTGAAGCCTCGGCCTGCCTCACGGAACCCCATCAGCTTGAGTTAATCAGGACATCAGTTTACAAGCCTCTGTAATTGGGACAAGCTCCGGCCGTGCTCCTTTAACAAGCTGAGCCGGGTGCGCGAAGTCCCAGATGTGACGAGCGAGAGCTGCGGCGAGGGGCTCTCGAACGCACTCATCAGAAGTGAAATGGAGGCTGGGGAGCTCAAGACTCTCTGGAGTGGATTACACGGGATGCTTCTCCGCTTGAAGGGCTGAGCAGAGCGGAAGGGAACGTGTTATTGAGTGTCCACTGTGTGACAGAATGTACGGAGTGTTCCAGGCCTCTTCTGACTGCTCTGTAAATAGGTTATGTGAGAAATCTCAATGGCGAAGTCTGTTTTCCAGGCGTTTTTTGAAGCGAGTGTTTCCTATCACATGGTGCATTTCACACAGACATGTCCACTGGGGCCTGAGGAGCCGAAGGAGGATCAGAAAGGCTTTTTAAGGCTCTGAAATTCATCCTCTACTTGAGCCAATAGCATCCCACAACTGGGGAAATGAATTGGATCTGTACGGATAAGAGTTCAATGAACATGTAGTTCTTGTTAATATTAATGAACGCTGACCTGTAGCTCGAACTCTGGGCTCAGCACTGCAGAAACCACACTGTGTAACTTCTGGAGGAAGGTAGGGAACCAGCCCCCACCCTCCTCCCTCCCTCTTGATTTCAGGACAGTGCTGTATAAGTCAGTCACACTTTGAAACTGTAGCCCAGGAGCCAAAATACGAGATCTTACCTAGTGTTCCTTTCAGTAAATGATAGTTGATAACGAATATTTACATCAGTACATGGACAATGTTTAGTTTTTTCATGCAGTTGAATGGTTGCCGTCTGTCACTGGGAGCTGTAGTCTACTCGAGCAGACAAGGTGTGGTGGCTGTGCTTTGTTAACAGCAGGAAGCTAAAGATTTGGTAATTGAGGGTTGTCAGGTTGTTTCACTCTGAAGTGGTTTGGTGCTGTACCTGTAAAGCCTGTCTATTGGGAGTGGAGCATGCCTTCTTTAGATAATGCTCTTTAGCCTCCAGCGAGATGCTGCGGTCTGTCTATTCATTAGTCTTGACTCTAGGTGTTATTTCCTGTTTATAATTACAAATCATCATCACACGTTCACACACGTGGACAATATCTCTCTCTCACACACACACACACACACACACACGTAGACAATTCTGATAATCAAAATGTACCGTTTTCATAAATCCCAGGTTCAGACGGACATATTCAGTGCTACAAATGTCATTCATTCTCTGTCTGTAACCCTTATCTGGGCGCAAGGTGGGAATACACCCTGGAGGGGCCGCCAGTTCTTCATAGGGCGACACACACTCACACATTTGTTCACACCTACAGACACTTTTGAGTCGCCAATCAACCTACCAACGTTTGTTTTGGGAGCGTGGGAGGAAACCGGAGCAGACACAGGGAGAACACACCACACTCCTCACAGACAGTCACCCGGAGGAAACCCACGCAGACACAGGGAGAACACACCACACTCCTTACAGGCAATCACACGGAGGAAACTCACGGAGACACAGAGAGAACACACCACACTCCTCACAGACAGTCACCCGGAGGAAACCCACGCAGACACAGGGAGAACACTCCTCACAGAGAGTCACCACACCACACTCCTCACAGACAGTCACCCGGAGGAAACCCACGCAGACACAAGGAGAACACACCACACTCCTCACAGACAGTCACCCGGAGGAAACCCACGCAGACACAAGGAGAACACACCACACTCCTCACAGACAGTCACCCGGAGGAAACCCACGCAGACACAAGGAGAACACACCACACTCCTCACAGACAGTCACCCGGAGGAAACCCACGCAGACACAAGGAGAACACACCACACTCCTCACAGACAGTCACCCGGAGGAAACCCACGCAGACACAGGGAGAACACACCACACTCCTCACAGACAGTCACCCGGAGGAAACCCACGCAGACACAGGGAGAACACACCACACTCCTCACAGACAGTCACCCGGAGGAAACCCACGCAGACACAAGGAGAACACACCACACTCCTCACAGACAGTCACCCGGAGCGGGACTCAAACCCATGACCACAGGTCCCTGGAACTATGTGACAGAGACACTACCTGCTGCGCCACTGTGCATGTTAGTGTATCCCTAGTCTGTAGCTGTTCTTTGCTGAATGGGCTGGAGGCCTTGTTTCCAGCCCTGATCCCGGGTCAGCGCACTTGTTCATCAGGCTTCACCTTCGAGATCTGGAGATGTGGTGGAATGCTTGGGCCTTGTTCAGCTGGCTGTCTTTCAGAGTTTAATTTTGTGTAGACAACACAGGTTCACATTGGTGTTCTCTTTGTGTGTGTGTGTGTGTGTGTGTGTGCTAAACAGTGATTGAAGTGATTTTGCTCCAGATATGCAATGCTAGTGAGTGTTAATCTTGCAGTGATGCAGGCCCAGCGTGTTGGGGGAGATTAGAAAAAGATGCGTGGAAAAGCAGCCCAGACAATAGAGATGAGCTGATCACAAGACAAGTTCAAACAGGAGGGCAAGGGCCATGCTAAACGCTATCGACTGGAAAACGTCACGGGAAACGTCACACGACTGTTCTAGGATGGAAGATAATGGGTATTGTCCACAGTGTCACAGCAGCTATGGTAGAAAACACTGTCATTCGAGTCTATGAACTTTATCATGACTGTGATATCATTGCCTATATTGAGACATTTGATATGCCCCTGAGATTATGAGATTATGCCTGATGGTTCCCTATAGAAAAGCCTCACGTCCTCAGGTCTGTCACTGTCCCAGATAGTTTGTCACAGGCACAGAGCGAAAGCACAAAAACGATAGCATTTGGGATTGACCTAGAAGCAGCCTTCCTATAAAAAGACCCAGAGATTTGTAAATCTAGATCATGCATCGCAGCTGCAGCGCTGTTCTATTTTGCGAAATGAGAGGCCTATGAACGTAGCAACACTCCATCCTTCCATCCATTGTCTGTAAGCACTTTTCCAGTCAAGGGTCGAGGTGGGTCCGGAGCCTACCCAAAATCACTGGGCGCAAGGTGGGAACACACAGACAGTCCTCACAGACAGTCACCCGGAGGGAACCCACACAGACACAGAGAGAACACACCACACTCCTCACAGACAGTCACCCGGAGGGAACCCACGCAGACACAGGGAGAACACACCACACTCCTCACAGACAGTCACCCAGAGGGAACCCACGCAGACACAGGGAGAACACACCACACTCCTCACAGACAGTCACCCGGAGGAAACCCACGCAGACACAGGGAGAACACACCACACCCCTCACAGAGTCACCCGGAGGAAACCCACGCAGACACAGGGAGAACACACCACACTCCTCACAGACAGTCACCTGTCTAGACAGACAGTCAACCAACGTCTAGGACTGAACTTTGGAGTTTTTGAAAGTAAGCTGTTAGTGTGGGTAGGAGTGAATCAGACACAGCAGTGCACAGCAGTTTTTAAACAATGTGCCCACTCACAAACTCCAGTAGCACAGCTGTGTCTGATCCACTCGTTGGATCGTTGGAGCAGGGGGAAACGGGGCAAACACGTATGCAGAGCAACAGGTGAATTGGGGTGGGTGGGGGAGTTCATAAGAGGGGAATTTACTCAGAAAGCAACCAATGAAACTGAACCATAGCTAATAGCATCTCAGGAATGTTTTGTTCCTGGTAAGAAATGTCCTTCAAACAAGAGGTAGGTGTTTAGTGTTTCTGTCCACCACACGTGTGCCTCACATGGCTGCCACATGCCGGGAGTTATGAAGGAACTAGACTTACAGGTTTCCACCTAAAACTTGGCTGTAATCAGGAAGGCCCCGCACATATTTAGGTGGAATTCTTCTTGCCCCGTCACACCCAGGTAAGACTTCCAGATCTGATCGTCATCTCAGTTCCTTTCAGTCAAGGTAGTGCCTGCCACTTATCTGCTGACTCTTATCACAATCCATCTGTGTTTGTGCTTGGTTTTTCTGTCGGTAACTTTGATGAAAGGGCTGTGGTTTGCGTGAAGAACGTCATTGTGTTATGTATACAGACTACACCTGCCCCGTGCTGCCGAAGGTGCCCCCGTTGTGGACACAGGTGTCCAGTTGTGCACACACTGAGCTCGTCTGATCTCCACAGAGAAGCCTGGAATGAAATGGGGACTTCTGGAGCAGCTGCACATGAGCTTAAGAGTATGCTCAGTGCAAAGTGATGATTTTGGGAGTCCAACGCCCAACACCTGACCTCAGCGCGGCTGTCTTTCTTCAGAGATATGAACCTGTACTGCTTCTCCTCCATGGGTTTATTACGTTAAGGTGCCCACCGCAGCCCTCCGGTGTCCTGTGGCTTCTCGGCTGTCATCACTGTGTCAGCGCCTCCATTGATTCAGCTCTGGATTAGATTAGATTATGTAATGGATAAGCTTGGCTGCGTCCCAATCACAGAACCCATGAAGTGTCTGTCTAGCTGGACGGGCGCCACCTTCTCCTCCGCTCCAGTCCAAGCCCCGCCCACTCCCCTTTTCCTCTTTCTCAATAGCGGTCATTCAGCTCTCCGACAGAGCTGGCTGTGGCTTTTCATCAGCTGTCAGTTTTGGGCCAGTGGTGGGTTGGAGCACTGAAGCCAAGCTGGACACTGACGGGCCAGTCCTCCGCTCTTTGCAGGAACAGGAAACGAGTCTGGCCTGGGTCAGCGTCCTAGTATTCGCCCAGGACAGGACGATGGCAGGGTCACTGAAAGCCCCCTGTGTGTTGGTGGAAGTAGCCCCAGGGTGAGGAACAGCTGCTGCTTCTTTGCCCATTTGGCTGGGGTTGGGGTTTGCAGGGTTGATGCCAGTTATTGTTGTTTATTTAACCCTTTGAACTCTGGAACCCTGTATTTGGCCCACATTTGTGTTCTTTACTCGCAAATATACATACACTGCAAGTCCAAAACCATATTGACACAGTTTATAATTACACTGTAAAAAAATTATTGTAAATTTTACAGTAAAATACAGGCAGCAGAGTTCCCAGGCATTTACCGTATTTTTTACAGGAACACTACTGTATTTCAAATTTACAGCATATTACTGTAATTGAGTAATACAATAATTTACTGTAAATACTGTGATTTACAATAAAATACTGGCAGCAGAGTTCCCAGGCATTTACTGTATTTTTACAGGAACACTACTGTATTTCAAATTTACAGCAAATTACTGTAATTGAATAATACAATAATTTACTGTAAATACTGCGATTTACAATAAAATACTGACAGCAGAGTTCCCAGGCATTTACCGTATTTTTACAGGAACACTACTGTATTTCAAATTTACAGCATATTACTGTAATTGAATAATACAATAATTTACTGTAAATACTGCGATTTACAATAAAATACTGACAGCAGAGTTCCCAGGCATTTACCGTATTTTTACAGGAACACCACTGGATTTCAAATTTACAGCATATTACTGTAATTGAAAAATACAATAATTTACTGTAAATACTGTGATTTACAGTAAAATACTGACAGCAGAGTTCCCAGGCATTTACCGTATTTTTACAGGAACACCACTGGATTTCAAATTTACAGCATATTACTGTAATTGAATAATACAATAATTTACTGTAAATACTGTGATTTACAGTAAAATACAGGCAGCAGAGTTCCCAGGCATTTACTGTATTTTTACAGGAACACTACTGTATTTCAAATTTACAGCATATTACTGTAATTGAGTAATACAATAATTTACTGTAAATACTGCGATTTACAATAAAATACTGACAGCAGAGTTCCCAGGCATTTACCGTATTTTTACAGGAACACCACTGGATTTCAAATTTACAGCACATTACTGTAATTGAATAATACAATAATTTACTGTAAATACTGCGATTTACAATAAAATACTGACAGCAGAGTTCCCAGGCATTTACCGTATTTTTACAGGAACACCACTGGATTTCAAATTTACAGCATATTACTGTAATTGAATAATACAATAATTTACTGTAAATACTGTGATTTACAGTAAAATACAGGCAGCAGAGTTCCCAGGCATTTACTGTATTTTTACAGGAACACTACTGTATTTCAAATTTACAGCATATTACTGTAATTGAGTAATACAATAATTTACTGTAAATACTGTGATTTACAATAAAATACTGGCAGCAGAGTTCCCAGGCATTTACTGTATTTTTACAGGAACACTACTGTATTTCAAATTTACAGCATATTACTGTAATTGAATAATACAATAATTTACTGTATTTTTACAGGAACACTACTGTATTTCAAATTTACAGCATATTACTGTAATTGAATAATACAATAATTTACCGTATTTTTACAGGAACACTACGGTATTTCAAATTTACAGCATATTACTCTAATGGAATAATACAATAATTTACTGTAAATACTGTGATTTACAGTAAAATACTGGCTCGCTGTAAATTTACAGCAATTTTTTACAGTGTAGTCAATTCAGCTGAGTTAAGGTAAGGTGTAACCACAGTGGACACAGAATAAAATCACAGGCCCACAGCCTGCAGTCACCCAATAGATCATAAACCCCTAGGCACTGGGTGGTGCAGCAGTGAATCTGTAGTTTCTGGAATGATGGAAGATGATCTGTAGTTTCTATCAGGACCATTGTAGATAAATCAGTATATTTAAAAATATATATATTATTTTTTTTCTTTAATTGCCCTGTTTAATCTTAATTTAAATCTGACTGGTTATATTATACATATATATGTTTACAAAAGCATTGTGTGTGTCAATAAAGTGAAAACAAGTCGGCTTTTTATGCGTTTTTTAAGTTCATGGCTGAATTATGTCATTTTTACCTGGCAGTATTTTCAAACACACTCAGATGTTAGTTTTATTGTTGTCTTTCTAACAAGTTGATGGCAGCTGAGTGTTATTGTAGAGTCTGTGGTGTTTCTGAGCGCAGGGTTCAGTTCATGTTGGTGACAGTTTTTCAGAGCAGATGGTTTTCAAACCAGAGGACATCTGTTCATTAGAAAAATGTTTGAAAAAGAATTTGAATTCATCTGTATTCTTCAACTCCGCAGTTTCATCCAGAGTGATCGACAGAGGCCTAGTGGGAATTGGATAAAGCTTCGGCGCAACAGTGCTACTGTTAAACCGGACTATTCATAGGAATAAAAAATGTGAGTGTTACTGTAGGACAAGGATCTTTGTGGATGTCGTAGTTTAGAGGGTAACATTGGTGCGTTCTGTGCAAAAGACCAGCTCGGGGGACCTGGGGTCATGTTCAATCCCTACCTTGGGTCACTGTGAGGAGTAGGGTGTGTTTTCCCTGTGTCTGCGTGGGTTTCCTCCAGGTGCTATAGCTTCCTTCCCCAGTTGGTGGGTGGATTGTCTGTATGAAATTGTCCACAGGTCTGACAGGGTGAGTGTGATGCTGTCCTCGGTGTGTTGTCGCCTTATTCCCAATGACTCAGAGTGAGCTCCAGACCAACTGCGGGACAGGACGGAGGGGTTATGGTAGATGAGTGACTTAAGGAATTAGGGAATTCAAATGGAATCCAGAATTCAAATATTCTACCCTTTAGTGGAGGCTGGGTCACTGATACCTGCTTTGAATATTGTTGGGAACGAAGAAACATGGGGAAAATGTTGTTAATACCTTTCCTTGTGGCGTCCCAGACTGTTTTGCCTGGCTCTGCATCATTTATATGGACTCTATGTTAGTGTTTTACACTCACTTTGTGAAGATAATTCTGTGTCTCTGTATAAAAGCTTAAGATGATCCAGAAAGGCTGGCTCTTTCTGTTACTGCTTGCTTTAAGACGTTTATCGTAGGTATCTCTCCATGGAGAAGGATTAGGATGATCTAGAAAGGCCGTCTTCAGACATGTGTTAAGGCTTATCTCTGTTTTGCGTGGGAATCCTGTATGAAGCTTTAGATGTATGGGAACAGCGTGCCTGCAAGTCTAGACCTGTGCCTTATCCCTCCGAGGCACGTATAGCCACATCCAGGGGCTATTTGTGAAGAAATACAGTTCAGAGACACACACCTGTTGGCTGTTATGCCGTGAGTGTGAGGAGCATGTTTGGGTGGAAGTTCAGAACTGTTAAATATATGTTGCAAAAATTGCATGACAAAGCAGCAGGTGAATAAAGTTCAATGTCAAAAACACCAGCTTTAAAATATATCCATAGTTTCAGATGTTTTTCTACTCTATTCTGCAAAGGAACACAGCTCGGAATCTTAATGGAACGTCTGTGACCTGCTTTGGTCAAAACACCACAAGGATTCAACACCACAGCCGTGTTCTCCCCTCCCCCGTGTTTAAACAGCCCTGTTCAGAACAGCCGGGTTCAGCGCCTGTTCCTGTAAATGATAATGAGCCGCTCGCTGTTCACCCCGTCCCTGAGCGAACAGCAGTGAGGAGCGAGGAGCAGAAGCTCTGGGTTTTAGCCTTTTTCGCTCAGTTCTCTTTCTCCTCTGTTCTTGTTTTCTCCATTTTTACTCAGTGTTCTTGTTCCTCTGCACTCGTTGTGTCATATATAATACATAGAGTGGAACAGCAGCACTAACTAATAGAATCAATGGTTTAAAACAAAAGCACTGACAGGTTACACACAGGTTTGAAAAGAGAGCAGTTCAAACTAACTTGCTTTGCCAGAATTTACGCCGCTGCACTTTGATTGGCCTTGGGCATGAACCTGGGCAAGCCCTGCCCCCAAAACTTTGAACTCTGACTCATAGCTGATTTGAATGTGTGTCTTTACTCAGCCTGTGGCAGCTCTGTCGGCTCAGCGTGAGAACACCCATGTTAGCACAGTCATCAGATCCTGTATTTGGACTGATAACAGCAGTGGAACAGAACAGCAGAGCACAGGGCTGCGTCTGAGCTCGGCCTCTAAACGTGTTCGTGGAAGCGTGGCTCTGAAACCATGTTAAGAAGCAAACACAAACATTCACATCCAAAGGGTATCAGATCGTCAAAAGTTCAACTACACAATGGTTAGGACGTCTGCCAGGAAACATACTTATTTTGATCAGGGGGCACAGAAGTTTAAAGGGGCGTACCATTGACCTCGCTGCAGGGCCGAATGAACACTCAGGTCGCGCCGTACCGTTCCGTACTGGTGTGGACCCGTTAGACCAGTTACGTATTCTTGTTCCATTTGCTGTGTTGCTACATCTGTGGCTCCTAAACATGCTGAGAAAACAGGCCTCAGCCCCTTTATTCAGTGCTGAACCATGTCTGTGTGGAAAAGCCACCGGAACAGTTACTCTCTTGTTGACAACTGTTTGGCCAGCAGTGGAAACGAGGCCATTGCTTTTTCAGAATTTCTGTTAAATTAATTAAATTAGCTGCATGCAAAGAGATTCATTTTGCGAAGGATCACCATACGAGATCACCTGTTGTTGTTGTTGAGCTGCGGGAGCCTCATGTCTGTGAGTGTGGGTCCAATGAAGGGTTTTCGGCGTTGTGCAGTTCATCTCAACCCGACAGTGTGTTAAAAATGTTTCTGAGAGAGCAATTTTCAGTGACTGGTGCTGGAGCAACAGAAAAGTTAAAAAATAAGCGAAACAGGACAGTTCTACACTGTTTAGAAGCATAGCTGGTGCTAACAGGCGCTTATGGTTTAGCACACCACAGCAGATGATTTATATATATTTAGAGGATAATACCCGTATATTTAGAGCCTCATACCCGTGAGCACTAATGGTCTTCTGAGTGTTTGGTCTGGGTTTGTGTTTTTCTTCACCCATTTTCAGACTGTGACATCACCAGTCAGTGATCTCCCACAGCACCCCCTCCCTGTGGCTCTCTTAAATGCTCATAAATAAAAAAATGTATGGCCTTGTATGTAAAGACACAGAACAGAAAATTGTCACACCGCACACACGTCATAAATACTGCCCTCGTTTTGAGATACTGTTCACATTTTTAAAAACCGTAGTATACTTTATTATTGTTATACCGCCCAACCCTGTCAGGCAGGAAATACACAATCATTGTATTTAATTAAACTTGGAAAATAATTAACTTCTTAGGCCAAGATATAGATTCAGCTTTGGCCTAAAGAGCATGTTGAGCATACAGCATTATCAGCACCCATCTGAGGAAATGACCACATGATGCCATCCAGATGACCTCTGTTTACTTTACACGATCACTGACTGTTTATTTTTTTCACTTATTTCAGGCAGGGAAACTAGCCGATCGGATTAATCTCCTGCTGGTCGACCAGTAGCTTTGCTGTTGGTGTGTGATGATGATCTCAGCATTAGCAAGCACTGGATTAACCGCCATGGCTAAGAATAGAGCCAATGGACACTGAACGGGCCTATGCTGGATTACCAAGCAGAAAGGAGGCAGGGCTTAAGAAGCCCCAATTTGATCTCCAGACTCTGGCAGTGACCCGGCCGCCTTGTTTCTCAGCGTTTAGCTCGGCCAGGAGGAGGGCGTGGTCAGAGTTGAGGCTCACCACTGAGAGCAATCCTGAGATGTTTTAAACACCTTGTGCTTAAGGTGTGGCGTTTACTGGTGTCATTAGCATCAGGTGCAGGGATCAATGGGGCATGTGTGGCAGACACTCGCTTTCAGCCTCTGTCACGCCCTCTACATGTGACTTAGCAGAAAAACACACTCTCGTTTGTCAGATCGCAGACCTGGTGCTCCAAAGTAATCTGACCACCACAGAGTTTAAGGAGGAACTTATGGGTAGGTGCCAGTGCAAAGAAAATATGTACAGCACCATAAAAACATGAACTTCAGCTAATATCATTGTTGTTCCGCCATCTGATGGTGTTTGGATTGATTTACAGTTTGTTGGTGTGTATATAAAGGTGTGATTTACACACACAAGTCATTATGATGAATCTGATACCGTACATTCCCAAGGTGGGTCGTCTAGCTGTGCATACATTGATTCATTCATTCATCTTCCGTGACGGCTTCACACTGCTCAGAATGTGTCCGGAATCTGGATCCCACTCGGGAATTACAGGGTGCAGGGTGCTGTGCATACAGAAATACTAATACAAATTCACTTTTAAATAAAGACTGGTCAATGAATTTCAACCAAAATTTAAAACTGGACGAAGATAGTTTTAATTTGAACAGAAAATTTTTACATGGATCTGATACTTATAATACTTGATTAGGCTCTGTAACCCTTATCAAGTTCAGGGTCGCGGTGGGTCCAGAGCCTACCCGGAATCACTGGGCGCAAGGCAGGAATACACCCTTTAGGGGGCGCCAGTCCTTCACAGGGCGACACACACACACATTCACTCACACCTACGGACACTTTTGAGTTGCCAGTCCACCTATCATTGTGTGTTTTTGGACTCTGGGAGGAAACCGGAGCACCCGGAGGAAACCCACGCAGACACAGGGAGAACACACCACACTCTTCACAGACAGTCACCCGGAGGAAACCCACGCAGACACAGGGAGAACACACCACACTCTTCACAGACAGTCACCCGGAGGAAACCCACGCAGACACAGGGAGAACACACCACACTCCTCACAGACAGTCACCCGGAGGAAACCCACGCAGACACAGGGAGAACACACCACACTCTTCACAGACAGTCACCCGGAGGAAACCCACGCAGACATAGGGAGAACACACCACACTCCTCACAGACAGTCCCCCGGAGGAAATCCACGCAGACACAGGGAGAACACACCACACTCTTCACAGACAGTCACCCGGAGGAAACCCACGCAGACACAGGGAGAACACACCACACTCCTCACAGACAGTCACCCGGAGGAAACCCACGCAGACACAGGGAGAACACACCACACTCTTCACAGACAGTCACCCGGAGGAAACCCACGCAGACACAGGGAGAACACACCACACTCTTCACAGACAGTCACCCGGAGGAAACCCACGCAGACACAGGGAGAACACACCACACTCTTCACAGACAGTCACCCGGAGGAAACCCACGCAGACATAGGGAGAACACACCACACTCCTCACAGACAGTCCCCCGGAGGAAATCCACGCAGACACAGGGAGAACACACCACACTCCTCACAGACAGTCACCTGGAGGAAACCCACACAGACACAGGGAGAATACACCACACTCCTCACAGACAGTCACCTGGAGGAAACCCACGCAGACACAGAGAGAACACACCACACTCCTCACAGACAGTCACCTGGAGGAAACCCACACAGACACAGGGAGAATACACCACACTCTTCACAGACAGTCACCCGGAGGAAACCCACGCAGACACAGGGAGAAAACACCACACTCCTCACAGACAGTCACCCGGAGGAAACCCACGCAGACACAGGGAGAACACACCACACTCTTCACAGACAGTCACCCGGAGGAAACCCACGCAGACACAGGGAGAACACACCACACTCCTCACAGACAGTCACCCGGAGGAAATCCACGCAGACACAGGGAGAACACACCACACTCCTCACAGACAGTCACCTGGAGGAAACCCACACAGACACAGGGAGAATACACCACACTCCTCACAGACAGTCACCTGGAGGAAACCCACGCAGACACAGAGAGAACACACCACACTCCTCACAGACAGTCACCTGGAGGAAACCCACACAGACACAGGGAGAATACACCACACTCCTCACAGACAGTCACCCGGAGGAAATCCACACAGACACAGGGAGAACACACCACACTCTTCACAGACAGTCACCCGGAGGAAACCCACGCAGACACAGGGAGAACACACCACACTCCTCACAGACAGTCACCCGGAGGAAACCCACGCAGACACAGGGAGAACACACCACACTCCTCATAGACAGTCACCCGGAGGAAACCCATGCAGACACCGTGCCACCCTTCATTATCTCATAATTTACAAATGATATAGACCATCTCTCAGCCAATCACATTGCAAGGTCGAAGCTAATTGTGGTATAATTCAATTTGCTTTTGTTGGACTTTATATCCTTCTAGCCCATGTTTGGCATTGAGAATGTTGCTCTTAGGCTCATGTGCAGCTGCTCGAGAGTGTTCTTGCTTTTCTGTGGAGAAAAGGCAACCTGTCTGAGCAAAACTAAACATCTGCGCTCACCTTAAAATAGCCGATTTCACTAATTACAGGGGCTGTGTACTAACTTTGGACTTGAATGTGGTTGGTCACAGCACTCATTTGCATATTGCACACTTTGGAATGGCAAAGGCTGCTGATATTGTTAATGATACACTGTGGTCCAAGCAGGCAATGCTAAGACCTTGGATAAGACCTTGTACATGTGAATCTCAATTAATTGAAATATCCTTATGTCTCTTGGCACTGGCCATTCCAAGGCTGGGTCAGAAGAAGCCTGCCAGAGATATCACACAGCACACATACACACACACACGCCACAGGGGGTTTACGCCATGCTGACAGATGGCACAGTGACTGTGCCACAGCTCACCATTGGAACACAGCAGGGCCGTTACATGGCAGGGAGAATGACATGCTGATGACAAGGCAACAATGTGAACAATATGGAGTCACTCAAAACTGTGACTGCACTGATTTGGTGAGAGAGTGTGGCTTGGGTTCCATGGCAAAAATCACAGTAAGTACGTGCAGAAGAATGATTATTATTGCAGCCATTGAAAACAGAGTGACGCTGCATTTTAAATGCGCTATAAATGTAGGCTGTGCTTCAGACCACGGTCCCTGCCACGCCAGAGAAAATGTGTACAGTACAGGTGCGTGTTGATCAAGATACACCTTTCAATGTACCGCAGTGGTCGTCTTGTCCACTTTGTCCAAGTCGGAGAGTAGACAGAAAGTCTGGGTGTGTGTGGAGCCAATTCACCTGAAAAAAATGTGGTACACTGTAAAAAATTGCTGTAAATTTACAGCAGGTCGCTACAGTATTTTATTGTAAATCACAATATTTACAGTAAATTATTGTATTAATCAAATACAGTAATATACTGTAAATTTGAAATACAGTATTCCTGTAAAAATATGGTAAAATGCCTGGGAACTCTGCTGCCAGTATTTTACTGTAAATCACAGTATTTACAGTAAATTATTGTATTATTCAATTACAGTAATATGCTGTAAATTTGAAATACAGTAGTATTCCTGTAAAAATACGGTAAATGGCTGGGAACTCTGCTGCCAGTATTTTACTGTAAATCACAGTATTTACAGTAAATTATTGTATTATTCAATTACAGTAATATGCTGTAAATTTGAAATACAGTAGTGTTCCTGTAAAAATACGGTAAATGCCTGGGAACTCTGCTGCCAGTATTTTACTGTAAATCGCAGTATTTACAGTAAATTATTGTATTATTCAATTACAGTAATATGCTGTGAATTTGAAATACAGTAGAGTTCCTGTAAAAATACGGTAAATGCCTGGGAACTCTGCTGCCAGTATTTTACTGTAAATCGCAGTATTTACAGTAAATTATTGTATTATTCAATTACAGTAATATGCTGTAAATTTGAAATACAGTAGTGTTCCTGTAAAAATACAGTAAATGGCTGGGAACTCTGCTGCCAGTATTTTACTGTAAGTCACAGTATTTACAGTAAATTATTGTATTATTCAATTACAGTAATATGCTGTGAATTTGAAATACAGTAGAGTTCCTGTAAAAATACGGTAAATGCCTGGGAACTCTGCTGCCAGTATTTTACTGTAAATCGCAGTATTTACAGTAAATTATTGTATTATTCAATTACAGTAATATGCTGTAAATTTGAAATACAGTAGTGTTCCTGTAAAAATACAGTAAATGGCTGGGAACTCTGCTGCCAGTATTTTACTGTAAGTCACAGTATTTACAGTAAATTATTGTATTATTCAATTACAGTAATATGCTGTAAATTTGAAATACAGTAGTGTTCCTGTAAAAATACAGTAAATGGCTGGGAACTCTGCTGCCAGTATTTTACTGTAAATCACAGTATTTACAGTAAATTATTGTATTATTCAATTACAGTAATATGCTGTAAATTTGAAATACAGTAGTGTTCCTGTAAAAATACGGTAAATGGCTGGGAACTCTGCTGCCAGTATTTTACTGTAAAATTTACAAGAAATTTTTTACAGTGTACAATGTAATATATACAAGCGTAGGGTTCCACTTCACTGATCTGAGGCGTCCCAACCCTTTTTCTGGGTGTTTACACGTTGATACCTTACAATTTCTCAGTAGTTCCCAAATATAGAGTGTTGTACAAAAGTCAGAGGCATATAAGTGGACCTGAGTAAAACTACTGTTTGTATATGCAAAGTGGTGTATGTAATATCATCTCCAGTGTATGTATGTGTATGTATAGACCAAGACAGTTGATCTGGAGCGATGTTTATGATCAGGAAAACCCCAAAGACAGACTGTGATGTTAAAGTCTGGGCTCTGGGGGTCATCAGTCCAGTAGCTACTTTGATTTGCAAGTTTTTCTTCTTGGGAGTTTATTTCCTTCACTTGGTAATGCCTTTTGAAAGCTGGCTTATTAATCATTCGTGGCCAGTTTCTATTTCTTAGGAAGGTTAATCTCTTCTGGCCGAATGACCTGCCAAATGCCAAAGGACTGATGGCTAAGTGCCCTGTGGCGTGGGTCAGCAGTGCAGGTGTTTTCAGGCTACAGTAGTATGCTCAGTAAATAAAGGTCAGTATGTAGGTCAGGCTCATAACACTTTCTGTCCAATGTATTGTATTGAACATCTGCATATATGAAGATCCCTGCTTGTTGCCCACACCGGTCGCTGTGCCCCGAAGGCTACGCTGGAGTCTTCATGTAGTCATGAAGTAGCTCGTTTTTAAGTTGTTACTGACATTATCTCCTGATGAGTTAGACTCTATCTGCCTGAATGAAAGTGATTGTCAGATCTCGATACACTTGATCTGTTTTCTGGTGACAGAGTAGAAGGCTGGCACAGTTTTCCCAATCCCAAACTAGGACACTTCTTCTCAAATGTCTCCCTCTAATGGCAGTTACGAAAAAAACAGGACAAAGTTTGAATGGCGGCCCCTAGTGGTGAGCTCCAGTATGGCTCAGTGAAATAGACGGTTCATCCTGTGTGACGGATGGCTAAACTTTGTCCTGAACACATACACACACACACAGATGAGAGAGAGAGAGAGAGGTGTATATAATGAATGACTGAGTACTGTGCAAATGCCAAAACCTCATTATTTGTTTAAATTCCGAGTCAAAATAGCTCTAGAGTCTGGAAAAATGCAGTCTTTATTACGAGAGAGAGAGAGAGAGAAGAGAAGTGAGAGAGAGAGAGAGAGAGAGAAGAGAAGTGAGAGAGAGAGAGAAGAGAAGTGAGAGAGAGAGAGGAGAGGAGAGAAGAGAAGAGAGAGAGAAGAGAAGAGAGAGAGAGAGGAGAGAAGTGAGAGAGAGAGAGAAGAGAAGTGAGAGAGAAGTGAGAGAGAAGTGAGAGAGAAGTGAGAAGAGAAGTGAGAGAGAGAGAGAAGAGAAGTGAGAGAGAAGAGAGAGAGTGAGAGAGAAGAGAAGTGTGAGAGAGAGAGAGGTGTACATCATAAAAGACACAGAGTCTGGAAACGTTCAGCATTTACTTCAGGAGACTTGCTTTCAGTTTCTTTTAAACCTGCGATGATAAATCCCCAGTCTGAGATAAGCCTTAGTAGTTGGTTACGTTTTCTGCTTCTCTCAATACAAACACGTTCAGTGATTTAGAGATCTTTAATTTAGCACTAGATGTAGTTGACCATTTGAACAATAGGACTAGCTAGGTACTAGCCAACTGTCCAAACCCTGCCCCCTTGGTGTGCATGAGTGGATTGAGTGGAGTTAGATAGAGGTGGGGGTATAAGCCATGGTGTTGGCTGTTATTTTTAGCCCCCTGTTTAAGCAATGGCAGCTGTTCCCCCTCCCTCCAACCTGTCCCTTCAGCGTCAGGCATTACTTTACCCCACAGCTGACCACGTCCTGCCCTGCACTCCAGCTCCCACAACACGGATTATCCAGACGAGGCTCAGGATACTACTAACCCACTCAGAACGAAGCACACACTGGGCTAGCTGTGAGTTACAGGTATCAGTGAAGTATTTTTGTGGCTAGCTTTGTGTGTTTATGTGCTGGTGGTCAGGCTAACTCTGGAGATAAGACTGCCATGCTCCTGAGTGAGGCTCATCTTGCTTCACTGAGGCCTACTTAGCCACTGGCTCTATTTATAGTGGACCATATACTGCTGATGAAAGCTCTGTGCAACATGCTAGCCTCTGAGATTTGTTGTCGTTTGTTCAAAGTATCTGCATTGCATTTGGTCTCAAATTCCCAGAAGGACAGTGCTCAGAAGTTGCTCATATAGGTCTCAGGAGACTTAACTGTAATGGGCAAAGACAGGGGATACTTCTGTTCAGATGAAAATGTTATCAATAGGATCAAAACTGAGAAGTGTCTTAGCCTTAAAATGGTGGAAATACTTAGTCTTTAAGTTGTCTCATCAATTCTGAGCCCATTGTGAGATTTTACTGGGATCTCAACACAAACTGAAGGAAAAACACTGGACTATTTTTTTCTCAGGAGAAATATTTGAGCTGCTGGAGACCTCAGCGAGTCCTCACTCACATTCCATGTCCCTTCAGCTGGTCTAGGAGAAAATACAGAGATTTTAGGGAGATTTCTTTCTCTTTTTTCAGTGAAGACTTGCTTTGAGCATTGGGTCTGGTGCTGTCTGAGGTTTCAGCTGTGTCAACAAGGTTTTATTATGCTGTGGATTGAGTAGCGTAGCATGCTAATGCTTCAGATATTTTAGGAATCAGAAAACAGCTATGAATAAATTGCTAACAATAACATAATGGAGCTACAATGCCCTATGCTAAGAGGCGCTAAGAGGCCTGAATATCGTAGTGTGTTCATCACCACAGAGACCAAAGCAGTGTCTGAAACGTACTCAATACTGAGGCAGTGTTTTGAAGCAGTATTATGAAAGAAAAAGATGCTGAGTTGGTATAAAGTGCTGCATGCCCTTTGGTCTGATGATGTCCCAAGCTGTAATTATTCAAACTAGCAAATATTAGCATATCAGTAGCCTGGCAATGTCATAAATTATTGCTGCTTTATAGCACATGAAGCACATACAGGTCAGAACACTAACTTCTGAGGCACTAACCCATAAGACAGCACTGGCAGAATAGCATCAAGATTGCTACCTTCAGTTTCAGACACAGCCATTGATAAGAAGCATATTAGCATGACTGTGGGGCCTTAGATATTCGCAACTGTTTAGCTTTTGCAAGCACAAATATCCAAATATACCTTTAATGAACTAATAATGTCTTAGGAATATTTACTAACCATTGAAATATCACAATATCAGTCATGAATATTAGTATAAATAAAATATAAGCCTTAAACAAATATTATTTGTGTGCTTTGAGCTCACCTGTCAATCACAGTTGTATGAATGCATGAGCTATAAAAAGTTATAAACAAGAAAGTTCACTGAAAATGATACAGTTATATGTCCAATAGGTCACAACACTGGTTACTGTACTGTTCTGGGCAGTTTAAGTCTAAACAGAAGCTCTCCTCACCAGTTCATTTCTGACTAAATGCAAAAGCTGTTTAAAGGTAGTGTTTGATGACTCTGGGGAACTGCAGTTCTTTCCAGTTGGTTTAAGTTCAGAAGATCTGTGTCTTTTCAGGTGGAACAGTATGTTCAAGGGGGGAAAAATGACTAAGCTTAACTTGTCTGTAAGTTTTAATTCGCTGTTTGAATTACCACAGAAACTCATTTAGAATTCGATTTGTTTGATTTTGGTTAATGTTTACTTTCATGCAGTTAGCTCTCTCCTGAATTTACAGTCCGTTCCACTGAAGTAATTTAATATTACCCACCTGTGGAGCAGGAATAGGGCAATATCCTCATCTCGTCTCGTGATTTTCAAAATTTGGAGGTCTCTTACCCATTTAAACACCTCTAGATGCTTTTTCTCAGCTGCGAGAAGAGAGAGGGAATGCCTAGCAAACCAGACCGAGCCCCTTTGTTTTTTTTAAATTTTTTTAAAACTGTTTACTGACACTGTAAATACAGGACCTGTTTCCAGTGTGCTAACAAATGGTGAGGAAACATCCTTTAAATTTACTTTAAATGGTTCAGTTGGCCATGACTTAGTGACAAGCGTAAAACATAGATGGTGTTTTCTTGGTGAAAAAAATAAAAATAAAATAAAAAATCGACCTGAAATATACACAAGGTCCTGATATGGGGGCGACATTATCCTCTCTGTCGATGTTTTCCTCAAGCCCGAAATATTAACCCAATCCACACAAGTTCACAACAGTTCTGTGATCAGCAGTTTATTCATTCTGCTTTTGTTTCTCCATTCTCCTCTGCTTTGCTTCCCCTAGCTGACCATTTCATCCCTCTGCCCTGCCGTTCCACTGTGAAGAGCTGCCTGCTGTGATCCTCCATCAGTTCTCCATCTCATCCCTCCCTGCACCTACTTTCTCTCTCTCTCTCTCTCTCTCTCTCTCTCTCTCTCTCTCTCTCTCCCTCCTTCTCAGCCTGCTTGGCCCATGACCTCTGGCCTGCCTCCATGGCTTTCTCATCACGCTTTTCTTTCTGGGAAAAGAAGGGAAGTGGATTTTCATGTTTTTTTTTTTTTGCATAATTTTTCTATATATCGTATATCTATATTTGTTTGTTTGTGTTTATATATAGGTTTTTAAGTTGATACTACCTCAGAGACTAATCAAATACACAGCACCTGTGACATATAGACTTCCAGTTTCCAGGCTGTTAAAAACAAAACATGATTCAAGTGAAAAATGTTGTGATATATACATTTTCCAAACTGCACACATTCGACTTTGTGGATCACAGCTTGACAACAGACACATTGAGTTGTCGCTGTGGTTCACCTAATGGGATCCTTCCCTGGTCTTTTGGACGATGGGAAAGGAAGGAGAGACTTGTGGTCAGGCTAGACGTATCAAAGCTGCGGTCACCTCCAGGTCCTTACGGGCCTCTGAGCTTAGAGGTACTGACAACGAAGCAGTTTTCCATCCAGATCCACTCACAGTGTGCAGCTGCATGTTAGGATGTTTTTGCAGACAGCTGTGTGCTCTCTGCTGGAATGGAAAGAGCGTGATCGACGTTTAATCCCACCAATGCACTGGGCTTAACTTCCAAACCACTTTTATTTACTTGCCTTCTTATAGGTTAAAGACGAAAACCCACCAGGCTCCAGAGGCTCAAATGTAAGTGATGAAAGCAGACTCTCTTGAACTGGTTCTTTTTGTTGCCGTACGACTCCTTCAGTCAAGAGATCACAGACTTCAGATGGTCAGTTTTAGAAGTTTTCAGACTTGGTTCTGAGCGAAGGGCTGGATTTGGATCTGCCCTGGATCAGGTTAGATATGTAGCCCAGTGCCTGATCAAGCTAATCCAAAGATTAGCTGACTTAGCATGAGATTCTGCTTTACAGAAAATCATACGCCACAGTTATTATTGTCTTATGTGGTAATACACAGTGTGACAGTAGGCCAGAGCAGAGGTCAGTTTTCCTGTGTCTCGGGTGGAATGCGAAATGAAACCAATAGCTGCTCCCTCTCTCCACAGGCAAGGTCTTGGCCGCTTGCCTGTTTTGCATTCTCTGTAATTTTCAGGTTTAGGAGAGGACCGGATTCCTCCCTTTCAAGAGGACAATGCTCGATTGCCAGGGACTGCAGCTGAGGCCATGCATTTTGCATAGGTTTCTGATGGGCTTTATTTCTTGTCAGTAAAAGTGATCCTGGATAGTATTGCATCACAAACACAAGCAAAGCGAGCTTAATGTGTGGTAGACATGAAACGGTTACCACTTTCACAGTAAACCGCCGTAAAATTCCTGACGGTGTTCTGCCCAGTTTCACCTGCCTTTCCTTATTCCACTCCCCAAGGACCATTGAATCAAGCGAAGGATAATTCAGGATGAGGAGGTGAGATTGGGCACCACACCAGAGCTCCTGAAGACTGAGGAGAAAGCTAATGGGCTGCAATTAATGCTACTTTTATTGTAAATGCAACAATGTTCTTGTTTATTTATTATGTTGCATTTTTAACGTCCCACAAGACGTTTCCCGCATGCAAAAAAATATGCATTCTAGCCTGAATTACCCACTCACCATCTGTTCCACCTTAAATGGTGCAGTGCTTTGTTCCACATTATATAATATAATTACTATAAATATACACACGAGTCCTTTTTTTCCCACAACTTTAAATGAGCACACTGTGTTGCTTATTGTACTTGCGTTCGGTATAAAACTTGCTGAAATGGTTTCAGTTTGTGTATCAGTATCTGTCATCTCCCCTTCTTATGAGATCAAAGGGATCGGCTACTAAGCTGTCATAGTGAATCATAGTGAAAATTGCAACGAAACCTAATGGAAAATCCTTAGCGTGGGATAAAACGTTTCAGCTTGCACTAGACCAAGGCAACATATGGATTTCCCAGAATATATGGGGGTTAACCATGCATCTTATAGTGCTAGTTATTGCCCTTGCTTTAATACCATAACACCATAGCTATACGTGAGGCTAATCCTAGGTTATACCTCCACAATTAGTATGATAATTAGTATCTGAGGCATTGCTTTACTCCACTGATGCTGCTGCAACTGTGCAGCGGTGGGGATTGAAAGGGGAGGACTACGCATGATCCTCCAGGCTGGGCGGCATGCTTTGTTGATGGACACTTCCATCCTCCCCACCTCCACCAATCACAGGTGCACAAGGAGAGGGAGGGAACTCTGGAAGCGTGAGGGCAGTAGAGAGAGGGAGAGACGGAGAGAGAGGAAAGAGAAAAGCAGGTCGTAGAGGATAACGGGAAGGAAATAGCTGAGGACAGGCATGAGCGGATCAGAGCGAATGGAAGGTGTGTGAGGCGCGAGTGTGTATGTGCGAGTCAGCAACCACTCCATGGAGCTGGGCTCGCAGATGGAGGCTGGATGGAGGCCAGTCCAGTGTTCCACGAGTGCCTCTATGTTCAGCGCAGAATCTTCTCCCAGCTGGAGGAGGACCAGCACCATCACAGTCAGGATAGATATGAAGGTCTGCCTCTGTTTCTGTCTTGCATTGTTGTGCTTGCTAATGCTATTCTGCTAATCATTAGATCACTAATGATGTGGAGTATTATTGCCACGTGGTGTGGAAATGAATGACCACTGCACAGTTTACTCTGTGGCAGACTGTGGATACTGTTGCCTCAAGGCTGGGAGCCAGTGTTGCATTGCAGTGCCCTAATTGAAGCTTCTGGTAATAAACCTCGACTTGATGAGCATGGTCAAGTGTCTTGACTCCCACTCTACTGGAGTTGTACCCATGTGGATTATTGTGAGAAGACATGGAAGCAGTGGGCAAGTAGCAAACAGATTTGCCTATATGACCTGGGCTAAAGCCAGAATGTTTGGGTAGGAAGGTTGGGTCGGTCTTCCCCGTTCCGATACCTTGTCCCTTTGGTAAATTCTGACATATGCCACTTGGAAATATTGAACAGCAAAATGGCTATCTGAAGTCTGTGATCTTTACTTAAATGAAAGTTTACCTCAAGTCCCAAAGTTGTAAGAGGATAGGATGTATATCTAGGATGCTTTTGCCTTTAGGTCATTCAGGTTTGGGTTAGCCGTCACTCTCAACAAGTTCTTTAACAATTTCAGCCATTCTGCCCATTCTCCATTTAATTTATACTGTGCATGTTTATTTCTGCTTATATGTGCAGTCAGACAGCGAGGGCAGTATGAGTGGTCAGTCTCAGTCTGTACAGGACGGAGGTGGTGGGCCTGCCCGTGGTCCTCCGACCGGTCGTAGGGTTGACGACCCTTCGCCAGACCAGAGGAGTAACGGCTCTATCAGCAGTCTCAGCCAGAATGGCAGTGAAGTGCTCAGACCTATGGTACGCAGGGTGGTAAGGAGGGTAGGCCCAGGGCTGGAGGAGCAAACCCCTTCAGCCCCAGAACCTCCAAAACCCACCCCCATGGCAATCTCTGTGCCCAAATCAGCCAAAGTCCCAAGTCAGGCGTCAAAACAGGAGGATGATATTTCTATGGGTCTGACCAGTCTGATGGGGCGCGGGAGGACCAAAGAGCATCGAGCTCGATCTCGAGCTGCCGACCGCAGAGAGGCCAAAGAGGAGAATGTGGAGAACCAGAAACCTTTAGAGGAGACCATGCAAGAGGTCCCTGCTCTAGCTTTAGCTGCCACAGCCAACCCACCCAAAGAAGATCCCCTGGCTCCACCTGTGGGCTTCCTACCTTCTCATAAACCAAACCCTCTCAATCCACCCACAGGTGCCAACCCATCTTCTAGACCAGATCCCTTAGCCCCACCCAAAGGCTTCATCCCACCCACCAAAGTAGACCCACTAGCCCCACCCACTGGCTTCATCCCACCCAATAGGGCACACCTGCAAAGCCCACCCACTAGTTTTATCCCACCTGTCAAGGCAGACCCTCTGGCCCCACCCACTGGTTTTATCCCTGCTCCTAAACCCAATACACCTGCTCCCCCAGCCAGTATAGGCCCTTCTCCCAAGCCTGACCCTCTGGCACCACCTGCTGGATTTGTTCCTGCACCAAAGCGAGATCCTCTTTCCCCTGTGGCGGGGTTCATCCCTCGGCCCAAAGTGGACCCACTAGCGCCCCCTGCAGGGTTCATTCCTGCCCCCCGGCCCATTGCAGTCAGGAAGCATGAGGTACAGATGGCATGTGCTCTAGATGCATGTACCGCCAGAAATCTGGTGCCACGTTTGAGGGCAGAACATTTTGAAACATGTGACACTGTGGCGCACTAACACATTTGGCATATGTCTCTTTAACCCAGTGGCATGGATTCTAACACCATGATAGGTGTGTGTGAGTAATCTTTGGCTAGTGAGAAGTAATCTGTTATGAACTGTTTTACTTTGTGGGTATAGATTTGTTTTATCTCATGTTTCAGGTTTTTTGTTGTTGTGCATACTTGCATTGCGTTGCCTGCAGATGGTAAAAGATTGATCAAAAAAAATTGTTATATTTATATTTGCTGATGTTTGATTCTAAAATCTATAACATAAAAGTGGACAAAATTATCTTAATCAGAATGGATTTGTTATTTACAAAGTTTGATCTTGAGCCATTAACTTTATCAGTTTACAGAACAGTTTTCTAGAGGAAATATTTATTCATTTTTGCTGTTATAACACACTGAAATACAGCTGGACACAAGCTGCAGCCATTTACTCCTACATACAGTTACACTACAAAGACATTGAGATATAACGAGTTACTGTTCCTGTTCCTGACTTTAGTGAGCACTATGTAACATTAAGTAACTTTTATCTTAGAAAGACTGTGGAATATATTTATATAAGCACAGTTTGGATGCTGCTAGCTGCCAGTTAGTCTAATTAATCAGTCCATTGTGATGGGCTAACATCTGAGAATTGTCAAGCACCATCATTTAAAATTATTTATTTATTTTTTACTTTTTTAAACAGAAATATATAAAATTAACCAGTCACAGTTACAAAGGTTTTGTGCAGTGTTGATTATAAACAGTTGCCAAGTCCTCACTACTGTCATTCAACATCTTTTCACAAATCGGACACAGCAAATGTCTCAGCAATGTCCGGTAGTTTCAGCAGAGAATGTCAGGCTTCAGTTTACCTCTGTGGATGGTTCACAGGGACAAACTACGTAAATCTGTCCACAGTGTTAAGACAATTGAAGCTGCTTTATTTTGTGTTGATGTGTAACTCCTTGATTAATGCTGACATAATTGAGTTGTAATTATACTAAACCTTTCTATTTTTCTATCAAATTCTCGAGATACAATGCAAATTTGCATGAAGCAACATGTCTGCTGTGTGCTAACGTGAATTGGTTGTTTGATGCCATGATGTGGTTGCGGTGTTCATTTTTGTCTGTGGTAGTTTCGGTACGTGGTGAGTGTGTGTTTATTGTGTTTATTCAAACCATCTCATACACACTTGGCTGTGTTGTGTCGACCTGAAGGTAAAGGGAGTGACTCGGCCCTCTGCTGCCCCCGCTGGGAAGTCCCAATCTGGTACCACTGGCCAACAGGTGTGTGTCCTGGTGTTGTCCTTTTGTCAGGGCTTGTGTCTTTTTTGTGTAAACAAACAGGTTTCAAGAAGGAAAACACAGTACAGTGGTCACATGTCACAACATACAGTATGATGAACTGCCTCTTCCCACCTCTCTCTTCCCTTCACTATCTTTCATCACTGCTTTGGTCTTCAGGGATCTCCTCTGGCCCCAACTGAGGAGGATCACAAGCGCCTCGAGCACATCCTCACTGTGGAGGAACTTCCTGTAACGTTCTGTTTAACACTCTTACCTTTTCCTCTCTCTCCTCAGCTTGCCTGTGTGTATGCCGGTCTCCCAGCTTTGCTGCAAAGGCTAGAGCTTGAGCAACAGGTGGTCCGTCTCCACCAAACAAGCCACACCACCTTTTTAAACTCCCCCAAAACCCTCAGAGCACCCTGTTTCTCAGATTGGACCAGATCGAGTTACTCGATGGTGGCGTGTGTGGTTGGTGACGACGGCCATGGTTCAGTTTGAGATCTCGGTTGATCAGATCAACCCTGGTCTTGCAGTTCTGACGTCCAGCAGAGTTTGTTGACTTTTCCCCTTGCTTTAAGATGACAACTTGACCTGCTTCTTGGTGAATTGGCAAATACGCTTGGTGGGTTTGAGCGAGGAACACTCCGAACCCTGCTGGATGCCCTTGTGCTGGGCTGGAATATGGAGTGAAGAAAGATTGGGGACGCTGTGGTTTAGGTGATGAATTGTTAGAGTGGGACTAGATAAAATAGATGATGTTATTTGGCAGTAAACGCTGTAACTGGCTCCAAAATGAAACAGTAGGGAAACCTCGGGCTCTACTTGAGCAGTGGAATCTGAGTCTTTCCCTCTTTTTTCCACTGCCCTTATTTCAAACTGCCCTTTCCCCTCCTTTGCAGTTTTTCCATTCTGTCGTTCCCCACTCTGTCTTTCTCCCAAAGTGAAGATCAGTTATCAGTCCTCTCCTTCGCCAGATGCTTTCTGCCAGTGCTTAGGCCGGCTGTTACTTCTCTAGTTTCCCTCCCGCTTTTTCTGGTGAATGGTGAAGACAATGATTCCGGACACTTCACAGCTGTGGATTAACGACAGACGCTCTGTGGTCTCTCTTCTTTCCTTCTTCCTTCAATCCTTTCCTTTCCTTTCTTTTTGTTTTATCCTTCTTTCCTTTCCTTTCCTTTCCTTTCCTATTGTTTTACCCTTCTTTCCTTTCCTTTTCTTTTGTTTTATCCTTTCCTTTCCTTTCTTTTTGTTTTATCTTTCTTTCCTTTCCTATTGTTTTACCCTTCTTTCCTTTCCTTTTCTTTTGTTTTATCCTTCTTTCCTTTTCTTTCCATGCCTCCTTCTTCCTTCATTTTCCTTTTTTTCTCTTTCCCTAGCTTCCTTTCTTCCTTCCCTCCTTTCCTTTCCTTTTGTCCTTCTTCCTTAATTTTTCCTTTAATTTTTCTTTTCCTTCTTTCCCTCCTTCCTTTCCTTTCTTTTCCATTCCTCTTTCTTCCTTAATTTTTCCTTTTCTCTTTCTCTTCCATCCTTTTTTCCTTCCCTCCTTTCCTTTTCTCCTTCTTCCTTAATTTTTCCTTTGATTTCTCTTTTCCTTCTTTCCCTCCTTCCTTTCCTTTCTTTTCCATTCCTCTTTCTTTCTTAATTATTTCCTTTCATTTTTCTTTCCCTTTTCTCCTTCTTACTTCATTTTTCCTTACATTCTCTTTTCCTTTTTCCCTTCCTTTCCTACTTCCTTCCTTAATTTTTCCTTTTGTTTCTCTTTTCCTTCCTTTTTCCTTTCATTTCCTTTTCTTCTCTTCTTCCTTCATTCATTTCTCTCTTCATTTCTCTTTTCCTTCCTTCCTTCATTCCCACCTCCCCTGTCCTATTTCTTTCCCTTCCTCCCTCCCTTCCTCCCTTAATTGCCTGAGGCTTGGCCTATGTCCACTCTCTGTCCACCCCTCAGTTTTCCTCAGCGCTGTTAGATGATCTGCTGCTCTGTGTTGTTTTATTGACTCTGCCTCATTCTGAAGCGCATCACCTCAGTGCCTTGGCTTAATGGCCTCGATTTAAACAAATGTTCTAAAAAGCATCTTGAATTCGCAGCTTATGTCACTCCCCGTCGCGTCCTTGTGTGTGTTTGCTCACTTTGCCGTCTCCGTCTTGGTGACTCCGCTCTTCCCTCAGGTCAAGGTGGAGGAGGACCCTGTAGCCGTCCTTCAGGCGGCCCACGCCGCTGCCTCTCAACCCAAGGTCTGAGCACAGATGCGTGTGACTAAAACCTAGTGTACAGAGGTGCGTAGTCCAGGTCCAGAAAAACACATGTCCACTCCAGGACTTCAGACTGCCTGAACTAGAATAAAATCCCGGAGAGGATTTGAACTTCCTGGACCTGAAGTACCCACCCTGGGCAGTGTGGTAGAGGAGATGCATGTGTTTCCGCAGTGCAACACTGAGAAGACAGGTCAGATCGGTCTCTGTTAATAAATGGAGCTTAGCCACCTGCTGCTGCTCGTGAATTATGAAGACGATCCTCTCTCAGTGTTCCACTCCAGTGTGTATTACGTTTGCTTGGAGTGATGTTTGCTGTTTTGCTTGGTTTTTAAAATGTATTTATTTATTTATTTAATTTGTGCTTGTGTGGTTGTTTATTTTTGGCTCTGGGGTTCTTTTCTGACAACGTGGGGTCCAGTAGTTTACTGGTAAGTGCTCCTCCTGGCCACAGAGTCAAGGTTGTTAGGTATTTCAGTGTATGGAGTTGGAGGTGGTTTTAACAGAGACATACCAATGTATTTCAGAGGTGCGATATCATATTTGCAATTTTTTCTTTTACAGAAAAGGCCATTGCAGGGTCTGTTAGGGTCTGTACTGTCACACTGAGCCAAAGCCCCGCCCCCTACCCACATAACCACGCCCTCTCACCTGGCCTTCGTGTTGTCACTTCATGGACACATTCACTCATTCAGCTTTCAAACATCTACCAAATGACTGCACTTTCACACTGTTGCGTGGTCATTCATTGAGAAAGAGGAAGGGTTTTTAACTCATGAGAAAAGAGCAAAATATGTCTTGGGCAATGTGCCACTTCTCACTTCTTCTAATCCTCATCAGAATTTGTCCTACATTTAAATTTGAATGTATCTTTACTGTGGTTTTGTTCATTTTTACACAGTGCCAACTCTGGACTGATTAGCTAGACCCGATTAATTGAGCACAGATAATCCAAAATATTGCACTGCCCTCTGTTTCTACACTCGTTGTCCATTCTATCAGCTCCTCTGAGCAGACAGGTGCACTTTGTAGTTCTACACTTACAGACTGGAGTCCATCGGTTGCTCTGCATACTTTGTTAGTGCTCTTATAGGGTGCTTGGAAAATGGCCGCCGTTTGAAAGCCTCTAGGGGTGCTGAAAAGAGGGATAGCAAAGTATGCAGAGCAACAGGTGAACTACACTCGGTGATCGTAGAACCACAAAGTGCTCCTGTATCATCAGTGGAGCTGAGAGACACCTGAAAAACTCCTAGAGATTAAAGGGAGGGTCGTGTTTATTTATTTATTTATTATTATTAATGTGCATGTGGTTTGCTGTGTCATCATTTCAGAGTTTGAGTGTGTCCTGATGTGCTTTAGAACTGTTCTTCTCTCTTAAAAGTGAGTCTGCACTCTTGTGGACCACTGGCTCCCTCTACAGGCCTGGTCCAGATGAGTCGGCTTATGCCTGAGGATCACAGATCAACTTTCACTGGGGAAAAGAGTCCTTCTAAAGCTAAGAAGAGTCCGTATGTCAAACCTTAACCGACTCCTCAGCTGCTAAAGTCATAGCAGACCGCCACGTCCACCTGCTGTGTTTCAGCTTCCGAGCCCTGACAGAGTGTAGAGTTACCAGACACAACACCCACTCCCTCTCCTCGGAGCGCTTCCCATTGTCCAGCTCTGCTCAGCTCTAGTTTATAGCCGTGTGTGTAAGACATCTGCAAAGCTAGAGTACTGTAATGCAGTATTAATAGATTAATAGGTACAGCTTCACTGTTGCCTGGGAAACAGCCTGAAGCCAACAAAATTGTGTAAAACCACGTACACGTGTCCGTGTTGTGTTGTTTATTCCTCATGAGTGAAATAAGTGGTCAGAGCGTTTACACTTTAAAAGGCAGGTTCAGACAGACAGGGTTTCTTATGTCATAAACCCAAGGAACCAATCCAAGGCAGGGAATTTGAGATGCAGGAGATTGGTGGAAATGCCGGCAGGGACTATTTGCATATTGCGTACAGGTCGGTACGTACTGACTGGAGGTCAGAGTGTAGAGTTATGTCTCTTAAGCCACTTCAATTGCATTATGGGATTCATTTCTTGGAAATAACTTTAAAATATGCAACTTTCATGAAGTTTTTGCAGGGGGTTAATCCATGAGAAAAGAGGCATTGTCCAGAAAAGTGCCTTCAGACGGACGGGCCCCTAAAAGCTATTATTTACTAAAAGAGGAATCAAAACTGAGTGTCAGACTGCAGCAGTGGAGCACAGGTTTCACTTCACATATCCATTCATGGGGTCCAACGTGTGTGTGTGTGTGTGTGTGTGTGTGAGTGTGTGAGAGAGAGAGAGAGTGTGTTTATGCTTTGCATGGGGCTTCGAGGCTTTGACAAAGCGAGTGTTGTCTACTGTCCTTCATGCTCCTCTAAAGGGTTGGGGGCCAAACAGGTGCCTGAGTCCCTCTGCACGGTGCTGCTTTGTGTTGTAGGAGGGTTGTGTGGTCATGGTAGGTGAGACATTTCTGGTTGTATCTCTGCACTTGTGACTGACTGTTCTCCAACCTCTTCTCTCCCCCCCCCCCCTCCCAAGGTGAAGACAGAGGAGCAGATCGCTGCAGAACAAGCCTGGTACGGCACGGAGAAAGTGTGGCTAGTTCACAAAGACGGCTTCTCTTTAGGTCAGTGCTGTTTCTGTGTTGTTTTGCTCAAAACTTCACACACTTTGGGTGTTTTTACTGCTCTTGCCGCCCCTCAGTGAAATACCAGGCCCTTCCGAGTGCCGGAAATGTTACAGAGAGGAGGTTAAACCGAGCATAACAGACACAGCGAGGGCAAAGAAATAAGAGCGCTGAGTAAATACGGAGAAGAAAGACAACCGAGAGAAAATGGCTAAAAACCAGAGCTTCTGCTCCTTGCTCCTCACTGCTGTGCGCTCGGGGTCGGAGTGAACGGCAAGCGGCTCGTTATCATTTAAAGCCACAGGTGCTGAATCCGGCTGTTCTGAACAGGGGGAGAACACTGCTGTGGGGGTTGATCCTTGTGGTGTTTTGACCAAGAAGGTTAAGTTATTTATCGTATATTTATTTTGTACTCGATTAATAACTTTAACTCAAAGAATATCTCTCCAAACCCGACTTCAACACTGACAAACCTTAGTTTGAACCTAACTATTGCCCAACCCTCTGTCTGACTGATAGAGGAAGGAAACCCCTAAAAGAGGAAGGGCAGGAGAGCTCCAGGTCCAGGATTGAGAGCCACTGTAACAGCAGCCCTCTGCCCCCTCTGTCTGTCTGCTGAAGCAGCTTGTAGACATGGTGCATTTCATAAAAAATTCATTTCTCCAATAGCCCTGTCCTTCTGTTACGAAAACAGATGTGAGAGTGTGTAAGTGCACCCTGGGAGCTGAGCAGCGTGGAGCGGAAGCTTTGAACAGAGCTGCTTTATTGATCCGTGTCCGATCTCTGTTTCCGTAGCCACACAGCTGAAGACCGAGGAGGGAGCTCTGCCCGAGGGGAAGGTGAAGATCCGTCTGGAGCACGATGGGACGCTGCTGGAGGTGGATGAGGATGACGTGGAGAAGGTGGGTCATGTGACCTTGGTGATGGACTCAAGGTCAAAAGGTCAACACAAAATAAAGTGAAACTAACACTTTTAAACAAAGTGATAATTGCTAGTCTTTTTTGTAGTAGTTAGTGTGTGTATATATTCATTCATTCATTATCTGTAACCCTTATCCAGTTCAGGGTCGCGGTGGGTCCAGAGCCTACCTGGAATCATTGGGGGCAAAACAGGAACACACCCTGGAGGGGGCGCCAGTCCTTCACAGGGCGACACACACACTCACACACTCAAACCTACGGACACTTTTGAGTCGCCAATCCACCTACCAACGTGTGTTTTTGGACTGTGGGAGGAAACCGGAGCACCCGGAGGAAACCCACGCAGACACAGGGAGAACACACCACACTCCTCACAGACAGTCACCCGGAGGAAACCCGCGCAGACACAGAGAGAACACACCACACTCCTCACAGACAGTCACCAGGAGGAAAACCACACAGACACAGGGAGAACACACCACACTCCTCACAGACAGTCACCCGGAGGAAACCCACGCAGACACAGGGAGAACACACCACACTCCTCACAGACAGTCACCCGGAGGAAACCCACGCAGACACAGGGAGAACACACCACACTCCTCACAGACAGTCACCCGGAGGAAACCCACGCAGACACAAGGAGAACACACCACACTCCTCAAAGACAGTCACCCGGAGGAAACCCACGCAGACACAGGAAGAACACACCACACTCCTCACAGACAGTCACCCGGAGGAAACCCATGCAGACACAGGGAGAACACACCACACTCCTCACAGACAGTCACCCGGAGGAAACCCATGCAGACACAGGGAGAACACACCACACTCCTCACAGACAGTCACCCGGAGGAAACCCATGCAGACACAGGGAGAACACACCACACTCCTCACAGACAGTCACGCAGAGGAAACCCACGCAGACACAACCTCCAGGTCCCTGGAGCTGTGACAGAGACACTACCTGCTGCTCCACCGCGATACCCTTACAGAAATGAAAAAAAAAACAATTCATTATGAAGATAAAATGATGTGAGGAATATGCAAAACCCTGGATTGAATTTCCTGTCTAATCTCACGTCTTTGAAAACCTAAAATTCACAGGGCAGTTTTCCAATCTGGATTAAATATCCTGGAGAAATAATTAAGCCACTGTCCTGGATTGTGTCCTGGCGAATGTTTTGATTCAACAATGAAAACCGACCGATCTCTGCTGCCTCGGCTCACTGTGGTGACATCTGATCTAAAAATAAGGTGGCGATTAGCAGAAGCGATTCTCCGAGATGTGAGACAGGTCCTGGTTGCTGTCTGTGTGAATCATGTCTTTAGTGATGTATCACCTGCTGCAGAGAGGGGACTCTTTATCACCTCCAGCTCAATGCTGCAACGTTTCTTAACCCTTAGTATTCCAGATTTATTATCACGTTATTTCTTTACTGTTGGAATGGAAATACCATATATTCATTTTCTGTAAGCATTTCATCCTGATCAGGTTTGAGTTGGGGACATATCTGCATACCCCAGCAAGGATTCGGTGAGGGGGCTTATCTTTTAGGCTGTGTCCTGAACATGGCCACCATATTGAAAGCCGCCATATTGGATCTAGGGCAAGTTTTTCCAATGGGAAGATGGTCATGTAGCATATCAAAGAAGTCAAGAATTGTCTCAGAAATCGATTGCCAGTCAGATTTGCAATATCTCTGGTTCAAAACTTTTGTCGTTAGTTACAGTCTTGTTACAAACTCAAACAGAGCCTAAATACTCAGTGCCATCTTCAGTGAGAATGGACGGGAACACTGTTGTTTTTAAATTTCAGTGTTGATATCTTCTGAACCACAAGAAATATTGCAAATCTAATTACAGCAATCGATTCCTGAGACAATTCTGGTCTTCTTTGATATGCTACATGACCATCTTCCCATTGGGAAAAACTTGCCCTAGATCCAATATGGCGGCTTTCAATATGGCGGCCATGTTGTGGACACAACCTAAAAGATAGGACCCTCACCCATTATTTCCTTTCCTTTCTGAAATAAAAGGGTGTCCTGTGACTTTTTACTGACTCTGTGTATCAAAATGCTCATGATTAACCCCTTAAATACTTTATATATTTATTAATGGCAGTGTTTGATATTATATCGCTTATTAACTACAACAAATTGTCCAGTTACCACTATGTAACCTATGTCTGGACCTGCTCTGACTTCTTTTAAGCCGTGTCATCTTAATCAATGCAGTAGTCCATGTTTCATTCTCTCTCTCTCTCTCTCTCTCTCTCGCAGGCGAACCCTCCCTCGTACGACCGTGTGGAGGACCTGTCTGGGCTGCTGTACCTGAACGAATCCAGTGTAATGCACTCACTGCGTCAGCGTTACGGCTCGAACCTCATCCACACATACGCTGGACAAAACATTGTCTACATTAACCCTGCCAGCGCTCCATCCATGTACTCTGAGAAGGTAAAACTGAGATAAAACATGTCCCATCTACGCCTACAGCCTTTTATATAAGGATTATTAGAGGTGTTACAGAAGGAAGACCAGCACTGTGAAATACACCACACCTTTGGAAATAATAACTCAGGATTCCCTTTACATTTTGAAACAGCTCCTATGTTGACATCTAGTGGCCTGGATTAGAAACACAGCTGTCCCCTTGAACTCCTCTGTCTTTGTGTTACTCTTCCTAGCAATACTAATATTTTAAAAAAAAACACCCCACAGACTACCCACACACACCTCAGCCGCCATACAGAGTTATTTCTGAAGTCAGACGAGGACAGCACTGTTCCCTGCCACCACATTTGACTGTGATGAAACCAGTGGCCTTCCAGTCCCAAGCCCACTTCTCTAACCTTAAAAAGCTCTACTCTGCTGTGTCTTTTCTCAGGTGATGCACATGTTTAAAGGCTGCCGACGCGAGGACACAGCTCCTCATATCTACGGACTTGCCCAAACTGCGTACAGGAAGCTGCTGACCACTCGGCAGGACCAGTCCATTGTGCTTCTGGGGAAAAGCGGCAGCGGCAAAACCACCAACTGCCAGCACCTAGTCCAGTACCTGGTGTCCATCGCAGGCAGCACTGGCAAAGTGTACTCAGGTGAAAGAGAGAGAGGAATGTAATTGTGCAAATTAGATTTGCCGAAGTGTTTCTTTATCTAGCGCCGCGTCTGACAGTAAATGATGGCGATGATATCTTCTTCCTTACCCCTTCTTCTCAGCTGAGAAGTGGCAAGCTGTCTACACCATCCTGGAGGCCTTTGGGAACTGCAGCACAGCCATGAACGGAAATGCCAGTCGCTTCTCTCATATCGTCTCTCTGGACTTTGACCAGGCAGGACAAGTGGCTTCAGCTTCCATCCAGGTAGATCTGACTTCTTAAAATTGACTCTAATTAGACAGAGAGCGCCCCCATGTGGGTAACCCACTCTATGGAGCGTAAATAAAAGACTCGTACAGGGACTACTAAGTATTTTCATTCTTAAGTGAGATGCACTTTATAGAAGTGATGTGAGAACAACTTTCCCTTTCATAAAAAATAGTTTCCTAAGTTTTGGTGGTAGAAAGGACATTGTTGCGTTAAGAGAGACTTCATTCCTGTCCTCACCCTCTCATTGTAGACCATGCTGCTGGAGAAGTCGAGGATCGCCAAGAGACCAGAGGCTGAATCCACTTTCAACGTCTTCTATTACTTGATGGCTGGGACTGATGGCTCTCTGAAGTAAGCCATACCCCTCCACAGCTCTGATCTAATCTGGTTTCCATGCGAAGGCTTGAAGGACTAGAGAGGTCTTTCTCTCTGACCGTGTCTCAATTTTGTGTCTTTAGGACCGAGCTTCACTTCAACCACTTTGCGGAGAACAGCGCCTTTGGAATCGTGCCTCACTCCAAGGTAAATACTCTCAGCAACTTTGTTTAAACGTGTTTCTTAATTTTGTGAATTTGCAAATATCTGATGAAAATATTTAAAAATTTGATCAAAAATGTGATACTGAATTTGTACTGGATTTTATTTTGATGATTTCTATAATAGTTTCGGTTGGTGGTTGCCTCCACGGTTGTTGCCCCCCCCCAAGTTCTCTATTGAATCAGTTTCTCGTAATCAGTTCTCTTTAGTTGCCCCCAGTTCCACCAGCTAAACTCCCCCCAGTCACCCACAATGCC
This sequence comes from Hoplias malabaricus, assembly GCF_029633855.1. Lineage (NCBI taxonomy): Eukaryota > Metazoa > Chordata > Actinopteri > Characiformes > Erythrinidae > Hoplias > Hoplias malabaricus. The sequence continues at coordinate 28,356,192 of NC_089817.1, forward strand.
ACCGACTCCAGGAGGAGTGTGAGGGCTGGCACATGACTCTTCTGAAACATTAGAAGCCAGCTGCCACCTTTATTCAAAATGCTGTTAATTTAACACCACCTGACAGCTCAGTGTACTGGAGGAGAATGCAAA